>NW_008684176.1:0-26271 GCF_000695815.1 Acanthisitta chloris
CAAACCATTCCATGATTCTATGAGCACTGGCATCACTTCACAGCTTCTCTGGAGCTGCAGTGAAGCCTTCTGCAGCAGAAGAGGGTCTGACACCAGGACATTGTCATACCAGGCCCTGCCCTGTACCTGAGCTCCTTCCCAGGCTCTAGAGATGCCTGTGGGGATGTTCCTCTCTGTTCCAGCTTCTGCTCTTCCTGCTGTTGCTCAGTTTGCAAGTAGAAGCATTCTTAGCATTCCTTCCAGTCTGCATCGTAGCTACACAACATCTAATCACACTTCTCCACAACAACTAGCCAGTAAATTAACATTATAATGGATCGTAAGGGTTTGTAATTACTCAGAAATGTCACAGGGCTGGAGGAGTGTTGGGCTCTGCCTGTCAGCAGCCTTCCCAGCAACTTCCCTCTCCTGCCTTTGGAGCTTCCTGCAGGTGAAAAATTCTCCTGAGGCCTTGGCCTGAGCAGCACTTTCCCCTTCTGGTGTAGAGGGTTGTTCTGGAAGTGACTCTGGATACAGGAGTGTCACCAGAGTTTGGGACCAGGCTCAGAGGAGCTCAATATGGCACTGAATATCTTTGCTGCTGCTTTCTCTAGTCCTGTCTCAGTTTTGGTATTCATTTCTTCGGGCCAAATGGCTCCTGGAATGTCTGGAAGAGTTGCCTGTGGCAGGGATGGGGATGCTGCTCACAGAAGTGGTTCTCAGAGGGAGAGGAGCAGAAAGCCTTGAGCACTGTGTAGTGTCTTAAATCCTACCTTAGCATCTTCCTAGGAATAGGAAGAATTTTTCCTAGTAAAGGTGATCAGACACTGGAATGTGCTGCCCAGAGAGGTGGTGGAGTCACCATCCGTGGAGGTGTTTAAGGACAGACTGGGCATGGCATTTAGTGCCATGGTCTAGTTGACATGGTGATGTTAGGTTATAGGATGGACCTGATGATCTCAGAGATCTTTTCCAGCCTGATTGATCCTGTGATTGTGTGACTTGTCTGTGGGCAGGCAAACAGCATCCTTCCTGCTGGCTGTGTTTGGCAAAATCAGGGCTTATTACCACAGGAGAACTACCACCTTAGAAGGGATGCAGCAGGAACAGACAAGGTTATGTTTGCTGCTCCACTCTGAGCACCAAACTTAAACCAAGATTTTAGGCTCCCTGAACAGGCAGCACTGAGCCTGTTCCCTCCAGAGCTTGACTTGGAGTAGCTGCATCTCCTGCTGCACCAAAAATGTGCTCTTCAGCCCCTGATGAGGGCACTGGGGGTAGGTGGCTAAAGCTGGAAACTGTGCATCCCATCCTAGTGCTAAACTGGGTCTATCCAACCCTTCCAATGCCTTTAACTCCGTTTCCAGCGTTCCCTTTCGGGAAGAGAATTATCTGCTATGAATTGAGGTTGCTGCCTTTTTGTGGAAAGGGGGGAAGGAATGAAATAATAGTTAATACTTAATGCATATGAGCAGCGATGCTGCTGGGGTTGCCTAGCAGCCAGTTAGACAAGCAAGAGAATAAAAGGAGCTGAGTGAATGTGCTTGGAGCTGGTTCCTTGGTCTGCGGGTGGAATCTGACCCATGCAGCTCAGGGTTGTTTTTTTTTTGTTGGTTTTTTTTTTCTTATTTTGTTGGGTTTTTTTTTTTTTTTGAGAGGGGGAGGAGATGGTGGAATTTACCACTAATGGATATTTTAGCTCTGTGGATCATCTCTATCCACTCCCCCACCCCCATCTGTTTTTCCTTTTCGGTTTTTCAAGTGTAACTTGGAAAGCTTTAGCCAAAGGGAGGTGTTAAAGTTTTTGTATGGTTTCTGGAGATGGAATAGGCAGAAAAAGAAATCTTTCAAAGAGATTTTTGCCTTCTATTTAGGACTCTATCTCTGGCAGTCTGGAGATCATTAGCATTTCATGGCCTCTTCAATATACTGCTCAGCACAGGCAGTAAATGCTGTATAGACTGGAAATAGCTCCTGCAGTCACACTTAACACTCCTTCCATTGCTCTAGTTCTTGCAAGAAGTTCATTTCATCTTCTGGAAAGCAAAAGTAGAAAGAAACTTTAGGAAAAAAAAAAAAAAGGGGAGTTGAGCTGCTGTATGATTGCAAATAAACTCCCTCCCCCACAGGCCCAGAAATTCCCCAAAGTATAAGGTTGGATTAAAACCCACTAGGAGATAAAAATAAGGAAGGCTGACAGTTTAAGTAGTGATTTTGTGAAATTGGGTTCTTCTCTTTACTTTTTCCAGTGAAAGTTGGAAAGCTGGAAACCCTTTTTCTTGTCAAGCACTTGTGGGAGTTACAGGACTCAGCAACTGGAATCCTAAAACCCCCACTAACATCCACACTTGAGAGGTGTGAACTCTCAATTTTAACGTGCTTTCCTCAGCCCAGCTGTAATTTTTAGTTTATTAAAGCAGGAAAAAGGGCACTTAGCAGAAAGGGATGAAGTGAGAAGGATCATGGTCTTAATTTGCCCATCTAGTGGGTCTTTGAGGGCAGCTGGTCCCTCTTCCACTCTGAAAGGAGTTGATAGGTCTTGGGTCAGTGCCAGCAAAGATATCCCCCTAGGAGTTTTGGTGGAAGGAACAAGGGGGTCTAGGCAGTAAATTTTGGCTTGTTTTACAGGCTGATGTTTGAGTGAGACCAGAGTTGTCAGGAGGTTGGTCACATTCACCTGTGCTGCTTCTGCTCTCATGGCCACCATTCTCTTTTGAGCTCCTTTACCTGGCCAAATATTGCCATATTAGAGCCTCTTTTAACTATATTTCACACAGTTTGGAGACTTCAGTGCTGAGGTCTGACTGAAGGCAATGTGTGGGGTGGGCAAGGGTTGAATGAGCTTGGGTTGAGTTGATTTTTTTGTGTAATGAGTGTAAATGCTACCAGGTCACCTCAGAGAGCTGCAGGTGGTGCAGCTTTGGTTATCCCTTTGCTGGGGAGAATCTTCAGGTTATGACTTCTTAATTTTCAGCTGTCATTTGTAAGCTGCCAAGCTATGCCAAACTCTTGGTTGTCTTGCATAAGTAGCTGTTCACTGTCAAATGCTGCTCTGAACACCTCAAGAAAAAGATCAACTACCTCCAAAATATTCCTGAGTTTACTGTTCCCCCTGAGAGAGAGAGAAATGCAGCCAAATGCTAAAAGACCAAGGAGTACTTTTTTTTTTTTCTTGAAAGGCCTTGTTTAAAACATGCCCAGGCCTATGAGTTTTTCTTTGTCATCCAGTGGATGAGTGATTTCTACCTCACTTTACTTTTGTGCAGTGCCCTGGAGGACTGTGCATTCAATCAAAGGTTGGGCTCGATGATGAGCTTGGAGGTCTTTTCCAACTTTAGTGATTAGTAGAAAAACACCTGGAGAAACACCAAGGGAAGCACTAAAATCACCCATACCTGGAAATCAGCAGTTTCATGAGAAGCTTTCTCATTAGTCACTGTGGAGGTGAACTGATGTGGTGCCACTGCCTGAGCTTAGATTTAGACAGTTGGAGGGACAAATTCTGCCCCAAATCTGCTCCTATTGAAGCTGGGGACCTGTGACAGCAGTCTGTGGCCTCAAGGATGATTAGCAAGCACAGCAGAACTTTTATGTTTTAGATCATACCACTGTGCCCAGAACAATGATGTTTCCATCAGCCCAACAAAAGCCTTTCTCTACTCTTTATTACCCCAGACCAAACTCTCCCTTAAAATCCTCTGGGTGTGTTTGTACAGTTTTGCCTATGATTAATTATCTCAAAGTTTAACGTACAAAACGCAACGTAGAGAATTTAAATTACCTTTCTATCTTCACGGAACTAGAAGAGAACATCCTTTTTGATTCATTTCTCCTCTTCATCAAACCAGAGGACACTCCAAAACCCTCTCCAAAAACTCATTTCCCAGCCAGGCTCCTTTTCCCTGGATTCACACACACCACCAAACCTGTTTTAAGTAAGCTAAATCCTGTTTTAAAGGGCTCTAAATTCAACTGGGAAACTTTTAGTGGTCTCCAAATAGGTGGAGGGGGAATAAAAAAGAAGTTGAAAGAGAAGTTGCTGAAGGAGTTGTGTGAGTTTGGGGGAGGCTCTGGGGGTGCAGCTCCCTGTGCTTCTCTCCAGCAAACTCAACACAGCGAGTTCCTAGTTCCTACCCACTCCAAAAGAGCTTAATTCCTCACTAATATTCGAAAGTACAAACAAACAAAAAAAGATTTCTTTCCTGGGCATCTGCTTTGAAGAGCACTCTGCAGCCCGTTAATCCGTTTATTCTGAAATAACAATTCAATAAAATAAAATCAAACCAAACCAAAGCCTCAGGAACCCGCGGGGGCCTCTCCCCCCTCCTTCGCAGTTGCTATGGCAAAGGCGTTATTTGTCCGTCCTCCCTGGCTCCCGAAAAAAAAAACCCAAAAAAAAAAACAACCAACAAACCCGCTGACATATTTAGTGAGCGCTGGCGGCGGCGGGAGAGGGATGGGGATGTTTGGTTTGGGAAACGCTGCCCGCGTTGCCTAGCAACGCACCCGGCCAGGGGAGGGGACCACATCACCCCTGGCAACCACTGCTGCTCCCCAAACAGCTCGGGCCACACATCCTCCCCAGCATCAGCTGCTCCCTCGCCTGCTCCTCTGTCTCAGCTGCACCCTGTGCAATGCAGGGGGTCCCATCACCCCCCAGGCCAGGCTGAGGATTTGGGTTTTAAACCCAATTTGTGTTTTGAAAAGGATTTCAATCTTCCCACTCTGAATATCATAGAATTACAGAATATTCTGAGCTGGGAGGGATCTGTAAGGATCATCAAGTCCTGGCCCTGCATAGGACACCCCAACAATACACCCTGAGAGCATTGGGCAAACACTCCTGGAGCTCTGTCAGCCTTGGGGCTGTGACCACTGCCCTGGGGAGCTGTTCAGTGCCCAAACACCTCTGGGGGAAGAACCTTGTGCTGATCTCCAACCTAACTCTGTCCCAGTGCCCAAACACCTCTAGGGAAAAACCTTGTCCTGATATCCAGCCTAACCCTGTTCCAGTGCCCAAACACCTCTGGGGGAAGAACCTTGTGCTGATCTCCAACCTAACTCTGTCCCAGTGCCCAAACACCTCTAGGGAAAAACCTTGTCCTGATATCCAGCCTAACCCTGTTCCAGTGCCCAAACACCTCTGGGGGAAGAACCTTATCCTGATCTCCAACCTAACCCTGTTCTAGTGCCCAAACACCTCTGGGGGAAGACCCTTGTCCTGATATCCAGTCTAAATCTTCCCTGTTAAAATTTCAGGCCATTCCCATGGGTCTTGTCACTGGCTGCCAGAGAGCAGAGATCAGTGCTGCCTCTCCCCTGTCCTCGTGCCACTCAGCTTGACAGACACAATGCCAATCCATCAGCACAGCGCTGGAGGATGAGCTGTTAAAACACAGTGAGGCCTGGCCTGCTGTGGGATGGGTGAAATGAAGTGGTTTCTGGGTGTCATTGGAACCTCTCTCTGGCCACACTAAAGACAGAACGTTCAGTGGGCTGAGCTGCCTGTCAGAGAGCCACCCACTCATTTTCCAGGCCAAAAGCACTGCCCACAGGAATTTATTGCCTGGATAAGTGATACAACTTGGTTAATTCTAGTTTATAACAGTCAATTTTCTTTGGGAGAGTATGAGTTATTGGAGCAGTGCACAGTTGCTGCAAGTTGTTATCTTTTCCTATTCATCTAGAATATTTTCTATCCTATTGTTGTCCTCACCAAAAATCCACCAGTGCTGTTCTCCCAGGGCAGAATATTCAAATACATATTCCCAAACTGCATTTCCAGGACATCCACAGCAGCTTTCCCATTACTTTGCCTTTCCAGGGAGAATTGCATGTCTCTAGATAGTTTCTGTCTTCTATTTGGGGTCTTGTTTAGTCCTGCAGTGCCAGTCTCCAACAGCTGTATGGGAAAATCCCACTTCCTTCCCCCTCTTCACTGGGAGCAGTGCACTGGTCTGGGAAGCAATTGCTGATGTCTCATTACTGGCTGAAACGTGCACTGAACACTGGTATGGAACAGCTGTAGAACTGCTGTGGGTTTAGTTTTGGGGACCCCCCATGTCAACCTGTGACTGGTGAGTGATTGGAGATCACAGAATCCCAGACTGGGTTGGGTTGGAAGGACCTTAAAGATTATCTTGTTCCACCCTTTGCCATGGGCAGGGACACCTTCCACCAGCCCAAGGTGCTCCAAGCCCTGTCCAACCTGACTTGAACACTGCCAGGGATGGAGCAGCCACAGCTTCTCTGTCCAACCTGTGCCAGTGTCTCATCATCCTCACAGGGAGGAATTCTTCCCAATATCCCATCTATCCCTACCCTCTGGCAGTGGTCACTTGGTGGTGGATTGTTGGGGCTGTGCCCGAAGTTGGACTGATGATCCCTGTGGGTCCCTCCTGATTCAGGATATCCTCTGTTCTATGAAACTTTGTTGGGTGCTGAGGGTGAAGTGCAGCAGGGCAGGAACAGGCTGTGTGCTGCCTGTGAGGGATACACTCAGATCTGAAGGAATCCAATCCCAGGTTTTGACACTTTGTCTGGGATGGATGTTCATGATGCTACTTTGCCCCTGTGGAGGTCTGAGATCCCTGCACATGGGATTTGGCTAAACCATCACTGCTCTTCAGTCTCTACTGGCTCTTAAGAAAACTCCAAGTTACACAGATCCATTCCTCACTCTCTTCTGCTCTCTGAAACTTTTAAAGACAGAGCAGAGAGATTACCGAACACTTACACAACAGTTACGTGTGTGTATATATATATTACTTGACTTAATTCTAGGAGATCTAATTAAAGCCTGAGTGTATATTTGTATTTCGGTATATTATTAACTTGCTAATAAAAGCCATTTCCAAATTTGTATTTTTCCATGAGGACCAAGTTTCTGAAAAAAAAAAAGAAAAGGCCAAACAAAAACCACCCCAGCTATACTGCCTGCTGCCCTTGAAAAGTGTGTTTTGGGTTTATCTGTGTTTCCAGGTAACTGGGGCTCGTAGACAAGCAGTGTTTGCTTCTGGTTTAAATTAATTTAACCTAATCAGTGGAAGGCTCTGGTGCCTTCTCTGTTTATACCATTTCAAAGCAGTGTAATAAGTAGTCTCTCCAGAAAGCTTATTATCAAGTTCCTTGTCATGTTTGCTTCCCCCTTTGCATCCCCACCACTTACAGCACTCAGGGAAGGGTGAAAGGTGACAGCACCACGTGGGTCAGGGTGCAGCTCCTGTCAGCCTGGAGTGGGAGGGATGGCTTGGTGTCCTGTGGCTGTGGGTGTTAGGTCTCTTCTTGATGTGGGATGGAAATTTTGGTGCAGAGGTCAAAGTTTTGATGAGCCAAGACTCTGATCTTAACGTGCTCTGATATCCCTCCAGTATCTGAAGGCAGAAAAGGACTCTTCATCAGGAACTGTAGTGATAGGACAAGAGTAATGGGTTCAGAGGGAAGAGAGGAAATTTTGGTTAGATACATGGAAGAAATTCTTCCCTGTGAGGGTGGTGAGACACTGGCACAAGTTGCCCAGAGAAGCTGTGGCTGCTCCATCCCTGGGAGTGTTCCAGGCCAGGTTGGATGAGGCTTGGAGCACCCTGGGCTAGTAAAACGTGTCCCTGCCCATGGCAGGAGGTGCAATGAGATGATCTTTAAGGTCTGGTCTTTCCAAACCATTCCATGATTCTATATAGCTCAAAAGAGTTGATGCCCCAGAATTTCAGGAAACCTTAAGAGTTGGATATAATTGCCAATGGCATTTTATACAGGAAAATTCACCTTAAATTAATACAGTAGGTAACCTTTGTAGATTAATTAATGAGGTTTGGTGTCATCAACAGGCTCAGCTATGCACTTTGTGCTCCACGTTTTCACTTTGAATGGATCTTGGGTTCTCAAAAGAGTTGATGCCCCAGAATTTCAGGAAACCTTAAGAGTTGGATATAATTGCCAATGGCATTTTATACAGGAAAATTCACCTTAAATTAATACAGTAGGTAACCTTTGTAGATTAATTAATGAGGTTTGGTGTCATCAACAGGCTCAGCTATGCACTTTGTGCTCCACGTTTTCACTTTGAATGGATCTTGGGTTACTTCACCAGGGGGTGAAGTAACCAGGGAATCTCATTTCCATATGCAAGTTCATGCTACAGCTATGAATTTTTAATAGAAATCCCCCAATATCTGGTATTTTACTGACAATAATGGGAAGGTTGTGGTTTAACTAAAAAAATGAAGCTGTTTCTCATTCACAACATTGACCTGCTAGGATCAAAATCCAGGTTTTTCCTTTTTTTTTCTAGTTGGTTTTGGGCACTTCTTACACACTCTGAAAGGAAGGTTTGCATTTAAAACTAGTTATTTGGGGTTTGGAACTTTTATTCAGGTTTAGCTGGCTTGGGGCTTAGGCAAATAGGAAAGCAGACCAGCAAGAATTGAATACAGGAGAAATGAAATTGCTGTTTAACCATCACATTCTAGATGGGCTCCAAATGGTATTTTCTCCCCTGACTGTAGAAAAAAGAACCAAGGATTTCATGGATTCACCACTGAGAATTCTCAGTGCTCTCAAAACTGATTGGAAATAACATAAGAAACGCAGGGAATAGCAGAGTTTGACTTTCCTAGCAGATGCACAATCCATTGACTTGATCCACCACACTCCAGGCCACAGTTACTTTACTAAAGAAAACTTCCTTAAATATTTTCCATTTCATTCAACATTTTTGGCTTTGCCTCAATTTAGTAACTTGCCCCGAAAAGGCATTAGTTGTGTTTTAACCAGAGCACAGAGAGGAAGTGTTTCGTTCTTTGGAAGAAGGAACTGGTTTGTTTGATGTGAATGAAAATGGATCAAGTGACTTATCCTGCCTTGAGCAGGACTGAGGGGAATGGTTGTACCAATCCCAGCTTGGCTCCTGCCTTACACATATCCTCTATCCTCACTGTGCATGTCTCCAAAACGGTGTCCCCAAGATCTAACAGGCATTCCAAGCAGGAAAATATCAATTTAGTTTTTCCATTGCCCAAAAGGCTCCAAAGCTGGAGGAGCACAGGAGCAGGACATGGCTTTGAACCAAGATGAAGGGCCAACTATACCTATCTCTGCATCCTCTTTGGAAAAACAGGATTGCAGCTCATCCAGCTGTGAAACCAGAAGAAACTCTTTGCTTTACTATGGCTGAGCCAAAGAGAAGCTGCTCTACCAGCATTCCCCGTTAGGAATTATCATTTCCTTCAGACCACACAGGGATGATTGGAGAACAAAGCTGTGAGCAATGGGTGCAGCTCAAGCATTTGGAAGTCTGGTTGCTTAGCACCTGAACTTAATCCTTGTCCATAATGTTGTGCAACTGGCAGTCACGATTCTACCTTGGCTTGGGAGAGGCACAGCATTTCCTGGGGTTTAACTGCTCTAAAAGCCCTGGAAGACAAGCTGCTGTTCTGGCTCTTAGAGGGAGCCAGGAAATAGCAGAGAAACACAGAATCCTGGAATGGTTTGGCTTGGAAGGACCTTAAAGCTCAGTCAGTCCCAATCTCCTGCTGTGGGCAGGGACACCTCCCGATTCTACCTTGGCTTGGGAGAGGCACAGCATTTCCTGGGGTTTAACTGCTCTAAAAGCCCTGGAAGACAAGCTGCTGTTCTGGCTCTTAGAGGGAGCCAGGAAATAGCAGAGAAACACAGAATCCTGGAATGGTTTGGCTTGGAAGGACCTTAAAGCTCAGTCAGTCCCAATCTCCTGCTGTGGGCAGGGACACCTCCCACCAGCCCAGGATGCTATGCTCCCTGCAGCTTCTCTGTAGCCTCTGATAGTAAAGTTTCCTCTGAGGTCTCCACACAACCTTCTCTTCTCCAGGCTGAGCAGCCCCAACTTTCTCAGGCTGTCCAATATCATCATTAAGGTTGGCAAAGACCTCTAAGATCATGAAGACTAATGTATATTTAATTACATATAAACTTTTCCCACCTTCGTATCTTAATTTAGAATAAAAGCCATGAAGTTTAGTGGTGGACTGGGCAGTGTTTATGATTGGACTCGATGATCTTCAAGGTCTTTTCCAACTGAAATGATTCTATGATTCTATAAATATATCTTCCAGGCACCAAAAATCTCATTTACCATTTCCTGTCCTTCAAGGGAGTCATTTTCCTGGCAGATTTTTACGCCCATTTAAATCCCCTTTGAGAAGAAGTTGTTAAACCCATTTATGAATGGCAAGTGAAGGGGTCATGGGTTTCTTACCCATAGAGGTAATAACACCCACCAAGGTTTACTGGGAAGCTTAAATATAAGTAGCTATAAAAAACTTTGTCCCAGAGGTCGAATAATTGACTGTTCTTAAAAACAACAAAAAAAACCCTCACCGAAGATATTTTCCTTTCTCCTGTTTCTGTCCCAGTACTATATTCCATTTCCAAAGTTCTCCCAGAGAAAAAAAAATAAGGGATGTAATAAAGGAATTTGAAAAGTTCCAATAAGAACAAAAGATGATCAAGTCAGCTTTGAAAAGCAAATGAAATGAAAGAGTTCATGATCTGTTTTGTCTTCAAAGGAGCAAGTGATTCACTGGAGCAGCAGCAATTTTAGTGTTTTGAAAGCAACACCGAGATAAATATGTGATTATGTATGGAGGAAATTCTTCCCTGGGAGGGTAATGAGGCACCAGAATGGATTTCCCAGAGAAGCTGTGGCTGCTCCATCCCTGGGAGTGTTCCAGGCCAGGTTGGATGGGGCTTGGAGTAACCTGGGGGGAAAGATGTCCCTGTCCATGGCAAGGATGGAATGAGATGAGTTGAAAGTCCTTCCAACCCAACCCATCCTGGGATTCTGTTATTATTCTGGATTCAAAAAGGCATTGCTTGATGCTGGTGTAGGTAACTGATACATTTTACATTTACACCTTCCAAAATAAAGCTATGTCAACACAAGGCCTAAATACCCCCCCAAGAGCCAAGACTGTGCCAGTGTCACCTCTGATTTATGTGACCTGCTCTTAAAACATAAAACTAGGTCAGGGAGTGTGTTGTGTTCTTGTCAAAGAGTGACTTTTCCTCCTGATATAAAACCACTGAGTAGTTAGCTGCATTTACAGCAGAAATGACCCTGGGCCTGAGTTAGGCAGGGACTGAAATCCCCTTGTGTTTGGAGTCTTGGAGCAGCCTGGGATGGATGTTACTGGTGCTCCATGTCCTGCAGAGCACCACAAACAACCCAAATAGTTCCCTGGGCAGGCACCCTGCTCTGGCTCAGCTCACCAGCACTTCTGAGAGGTTTGAGCTCTGACATTCAGCTCCCAAACGTTTTTGTTTTGAGTACTCAGGAGCTGATAGTTTATAATAAAACATCCAGTGGAAAAATACTTGCAGTTCCTCCTCATCTCCTGGCTGGCACAGCCTGTGGGCTGCAGCACACAGTGAGCACCCAAGGGCAACCCTGGAATCAGCTCCCCACTCCTTCCCCAAGCTCTTTTGGGGACCCAGAGCAGAGGATGCTGCTCCATCCCCTTCTCAGCACTCTTTGCAGGAGAAAGCCCTGAGATACCTTTCTGCTGCCTCTTCTTTTCTTCTCCTTCTCACTGCAAATGTGAATGTAGAAAATACTTTGAAATGCTTCTCTTATCTCTGTTTTCCCAGCGTTTTGGAGCTGGTTTAGGCAGGAGAGATTAACAAAGGCAAGGCTATTGACATGGAGGCAATGTGCCTTATGAATGAAACGGTGACAACCCGAGTTTTTATCAGCCCTCAAGGCTTGTACTATTACTACTTGTCTTTCTGAAAGGCATTCAGGCTTTGACAGCCCTCAGAGACCAGTGCTTGAAAAATACCTTGCCTAGGGGAGTCTTGTGGCTTTTTTAGGAGTGGGAAAACTGAAGCCTGGGGAAAGGGAGGCATCCTGCTCAAGGTCATGGAGTTAGCTGGTGGCAGAACCACAAATAGCACCCAGAAGTTATTAGGTTGGGTTGGTTTTTTTTTCTGAATTTCCTTTCCTGTCCCTGCTGTTTGCTTGGATACCAAGATAGCTGTGTGTAAACAGAAAGTTTCCAGAGGCAGCAGCCTTGTTATCTGCCTGATTCATTCAGTGATGATGCAACCTGCAATCCAGATGTCTGCAATGCCTTCCATGGTGGTGATGCTGATTGTGACATCACAGTCTGCATTGAGCAACCAGAGCTTTAAACTTGTCTCTCCCTGAAACACCACTGTGTTGAGTAAGGACACCTTACTGCAGCCTGTCAGTGTCTAAAGGGGCCTACAAGAAGGATCAAGAGGGACTTTTTAGCAGTGGTAGGTCCAGGGTGAATGGCTTTAGGCTGAAGTAGGGGAAGGTTAGATTAGATATTTGGAAGAAATTCCTCCCTGTGAGGGTGCTGAGGCACTGGCACAGGTTGCCCAGAGAAGCTGTGGTTGCTCCATCTCTGGAAGTGTTCAAGGCCAGGTTGGATGGGGCTTGGAGCAACCTGGGCTGGTGGGAGGTGTCCCTACCCATGGGAGAGGGTGGAATGAGATGTCCTTTAATGTTCCTTCCAACCCAAATCATTCCATGAGTCTCACTGTGACTTTATTCCTTATGCATGGTCAGGTCCTGTCTGCTCATTCCTCCAGCATAATAACTGATTTATTTTTTGCTCTTCTGAACCCAGCAAGGAGCTCCAGAGCTGACAAAGTCAACTGTGGATGCTGCTGCTCCTCTCTGTGACCTCCCAGCAGCTTCGTTGACTATTAATTAGCTTCTCAGTTTGTGCAGACTCCCCAGGACCAAGGGCTGCCAAGCTGTCAGGCTGTCACTGGCTGTCAGAGGCACCACGAGACACCTTTTAATGGTTTCTGCCCATCACTTCTGTGAGAGCTGAAGCCAGGAGAGGAGAGCAAGCATGGCTGGGATGAACCTCTCTCTCTTAGACCAGATGTAAGAGGCAGGAGCAGATCTTAGATCTTTGAGAAGCAGGAGGGCTCACTTTGAGGCCTCTCTTCTAGGAAAGGATGATCAAGAACACTGTAAAACTTCCTCCCCTGTGGGAGGTGAGAAATGAAGGAGAGCAGGGAGTCCTTTCATGGGCATTTGCTTTAGGGATGTGGCAGAACTGCAGGAGCAGGTGGTTGAGCTCTGACAGCTGATGTTCATGAAGGAGCTACAAACGTGTTCCTTACCCTGGAAACTGCCCAGAAGTTTGAGAGAAGAACTGCTCCATCCCTCAAAGTGTTCAAGGCCAGGCTGGAGCAACCTGGGCTAGTAGAAGATGTCCCAGCCCATGGCAGGGGTAGAACTGGATGAGCTTTAACATCCCTTCCAACCCAAACCATTCTGGGATTCTATGAAGAGGAAAGAGCAGGACTTTAGATGCCACATTTCCTCTCCTCTTTGATAGCTGATGCTTTATCCACCCTCTGGCACCTTTGCTCAGGTGCCAGCTCACTTGCTAGCTGTGCTCCCAGGACATCAGCAAAGCTTGGTAGCACCTTGCACTGGTTTCTTAGAGCATAGGAATTCTGTGTGTGTTGTCAGCTTTTCAGCAGCACAAATTAACGTTAGCAGATGGTGCACACGGATCTGATTCCAATTCTCAGGAAGCACAGGATGGGTTTAATGAGAAATGAATGATTCTTTACCCAGGATGTTTCACTGAGAAACAAAATAATAAGTCCTGTACGTGTGCTTTGGCAGTCCAGGACTTTCCTGTCTGTCTACCTTGTCTGGAAGTGCTAGTGCAGATTTCATCAGTCTTTGTGTCTGGCATGGTTGTCATCACTCCCAGGTCCTACCTTTTGCAACAGATCTGAAAATCACATTGATGACTTATTTTGGCAGCAGACAATTCACCTTCCACCCTGCCCACCTCTCTCTGGGCTCTTTTGGTCACTGAGGGAAATCAGAAGACAAATTGTAGCAGTGAAGATGAGTAGGTGGTAATTTGCAGGCAGCATTTCTTAGAATCATGGAAAATCCTGAGCTGGAAGAGACCCACCAGGATCATCAAATTCAACTCCTCCACCTCTTATGAGTGTCCTTTTCTGATTACAAGTACACTTAAAAAGAGACCTTTTGTAGACCTGAAATGCCAAGAGCTGACCCTGCCAGAACCATTCTCAAACAGATCATTAAAATATCTTTGTCAACCTCCCCACACTAGATTTTTCCACTCAAGAAAACCCTGGAAAGCTGCAAAATGGAGCCCTGGGCACAAAGAACAGGCAATAAACACTCTTGGGAAATTGGAGTGGAGTAGGTATGCTAAAAGTGACCCCTCTCTTCTGCCTGAACATCTTCACTTGAGCATTACAACCTTCCAGCAGCACTGGCCAAATGTTCAGTTGCACATGATTTGGGGGGAGAACAGGCATGAAGCTATTTCATTCCTGCAAGAATGATTATTTTCATGATCCCTTAGCACTGTTGCAACTGGAATCTTCTCACAGAGAGGTTTTGGCTAAAAACCAGGTGGAATCTGATGGGGAGAGGCAGGTGCTGCCTTTAAATAGTGGAGCTGCAGGGATGGGGATGTGCAGGCTGCTGTGGGCTGGGGAGAGGGAGGAGACAAAGGTAGGGATAAATAGGGACTAAATTTCTTTGCCTTCTTTCTGGCTTGTTCCATGAATGTGGTTTCTGTATCTACTCTTCCTCCTGGATGCAAGAAAGGTGATGGGAAAGAGAAAATTACCTGTGGACTTTGGGGAAGTTGGGATGGTAATTGTAATTTGCTAATGAGAATATGAGGTCAGCATTGGTTGGAAAAAAAAATCTTAAAATCCTGAAGGATCTTAATAGAATCATAGAATCAAGCAGGTTGGAAAAGACCTCAAAGATTATCAAGTCCAACCCTACAGTGGTTACTAGACCATGGCACAAACTGCCACATCTAGTCTCACCTTAAAACCCTCCAGGGATGGTGAATCCACCACCTCTCTGGGCAGCCCATTCCAATATTTGGGTTTGTTTTCAGTGCCTGAATGAGAACAAACAGGTAACTTTTGTCACTTCACCTCCCCCTTGCATTTCTGTTGGTCACAAAGACCTACCAAATGAGCTTCCTCCTTTTGCCTTGAGGGAAAAGTCTAAATATTGGATGGAGAAGGGAAATAAAACAAAAGATTTCATAATGTTATTTGGAACCTCCGTTACACTCAGCAGTGAGTGAGAAAGGAGAAATGGCACTGCCCAAAATCTGAATGTTTTTAACCTTTTGGTTTTGAAGTGACAGCAGAAACCCTTCTAAAAGGGTTTGCTAAACAGGAACTTTCATAAGAAACTGAGGAAAAGACATTCCTCCACCCATCCATATTAGATCAAACCCCCCCAGATGCCATTGCCTGCTCTGGGGAAGCTCCATCACAGCACCCCTCGATGCCCTTGGGGTGTTTGGGCTGCAAGATGCTGCAGGGGATGGACACAGGGCTGTGGGGAACAAGGAGACCTGAGGGATGGAGGGGATGTGCTGCAGGGCCAGAGCTGAGCTCTGCTCTCCTGCCCTCTCTCCATCCCCATGTGGCCCTTGGGATGCTTCCCACAGTGGCTGAGCAGAGCTGGGTGAGTGCTGGGACAGGGGCACATGGGGATTTGAAGATAAGGGTGGTGAGACACTGGCACAGGGTGCCCAGGGAGGCTGTGACTGCCCCAACCCTGGCAGTGTTTCATTCCAGGTTGGATAAAGCCTTGAACAACCTGCTCTGGTGGGAGATGTCCCTGCCCAGGGCAGGGGTTGGGGCTGGAGGATCTCTAAGCTCCATCCCAACCCCTTAACATACTATGATGCCAAGGGCATCATCAGCTCAGGGCTGTGGCCTGGGAGCAGGAGTGGAAGGAGATGGTGTGGCTTTTTGGGGACCTTGTGAGGCTGAGTATTTTGGGGAGAGGACAGGGATGGGAGAGTTGAGATGTTTCTTTGAGGGTGGTTTGCAGGTATCAAACTGTGGTTGACTCACTGTTTTGCTCTTCATGTTTGATTACCAGTTGTGGTTCTAAACCCAAGCTGACACCTCAGTTTCCCAAGGAAAGCCTTAGCTAAGCTCCAGGCATGGACTTAGCTTTGATTAAGATTTCTCTTTGCAGGAGTTAAACATGATAAGGCAGAGGGGGAGAAAAAATAATTTCTGAATGTGCTCTTACTCTTCCAGATCTGGAGTGATCCTCATTCTGCCACAATCATTTTCCAACTCTACTTTTTGGTTATATATAGAAGTGCATTTTCTGTTCCATCCCTCTCCTTTCTGTGAAACAATTGTGCAACTTTCTCTTTTCTTAATATAATACTGTATTAAAATTAGCTCCAAGACTAAAAAGAGTCCTGTGTGTAGGAAGGTATCTGCCTTCCTTCCTAACACTTCCCCTGGAGCATCCATTGGGGATTTTGCCCCTGGCAGATGTGGGTTCCTGGGGTGGTGGCTGGTGTGTGACTGTGCTCTCTGTCCTTCCTTGCCTGATGTCCCTCTGCTCTCCCCAGCAGTGAGCATGCAGAGTTCAGAGGGTGGGTCAGACTCAGCAGCTCTTCACACTTCAGCATCAGCCCAAGCTCCGGTGGTGCAGCCAGTACCAGCCTCTCAGCAGGTAACGTATGCACAGCTGGGAATGCTGTTTCCATGGAGAACAGACCTGTTTCACTGGCAGATGTATTTTAATCCAGGGTTTTGATGGGGGGGGAGAGGAATTTTAATCAGCTCATTGAGGTAGTGAGGACAACCTGTTGCTGGACTTTGTGTTGATAAAGGCCATCGATATCTCGGGTGTTTTAGCCCTACCAATCAATCTGCAGGCTTTAAAACGTGGGATTTAGGGTTTCATTTAGCTACCCAAGGAAGTCATTTCATGCCAGCTCGGTGTTTGCTTCAGATTAATATCCTGTTGTCATTATTTGGTGTGTCAATAAAAGCAGGAGAAGATGAAACAGTCCTTTAAGGCAGCACTGCAAGCAAGGTACTAAGGTCACAGAGGAGTGGTAGAGGGAGAACTACTGCAGGGAGAGGGTGGAGGAGCCACATGCTGAATCCAAAGAGGTGTCTGCATCCACAGAGGAGTAGCCAGCAGGTTGGGGATAGGATTCTCCCCCTCTACTCTGCCCTTGTGACACACTACCTGCAGTGCTGCATCCA
This sequence comes from Acanthisitta chloris, assembly GCF_000695815.1. Taxonomy (NCBI): domain Eukaryota; kingdom Metazoa; phylum Chordata; class Aves; order Passeriformes; family Acanthisittidae; genus Acanthisitta; species Acanthisitta chloris. The sequence goes on from NW_008684176.1 coordinate 17,050, forward strand.
GGTCTGGTGTCCTCAGCACAAGAGAGACATGGACATGTTGGAGTGGGTCCAGAGGAGGTCATGGAGATGCTCCAAGGGCTGGAGCCCTTCTGCTATGGACACAGGCTGGGGGAGCTGAGGGTGTTCAACCTGGAGAAGAGAAGCTCCAGGAAGACCTTAGAGCCCCTTCCAGTGCCTAAAGGGGCTCCAAGAGAGCTGGAGAGGGACTTGGGACAAGGAATGGAGGGACAGGACACAGGGAATGGCTTCCCACTGTCAGAGGGCAGGGACAGATGGGATATTGGGAGGGAATTCCTCCCTGTGAGGGTGTCAAAGCATTGGAACAGGTTGTCCAGAGCAGCTGTGGCTGCTCCATGCGTGGAAGGGTTCCAGGCCAGGTTGGATGGGGTTTGGAGCAACCTGGGCTGGTGGAAGGTGTCCCTGCCCATGGCAGGGGGATGGAACAAGATGATCTTTAAGGACCCTTTCAACCCAAACCATTCCAGGATTCTGCAATTCTATGGTCTCTTCCTTTGGTAGGTGGATAACAACGTTTTAAACTGGGGAGAGAGGAATCATGACTCATAGACATGAATATAATGCACTTGGGACATCCAATAGGAGAGAAGTGATGGCTCCAACTGATGAATGGAAACTACCTAGTGCAAAATGGGAAGGGTTAAGTAAAACTGGTTCCTTTTTATGCCTTTTGGGGAACTATGAAAAGAAGTTTCTGTCTCAGGAAGCTGGAGGGATAAGAGGATGGGTGGGTGTAACTTAGCTACACCCTTCTCCAACTCCCAAGTGAGCAGAAGCAGCTGCCATTGGATGCTGATGAAAAGGAACAATTAAAAATTGTGGGTTGATAGGAACATTGGATTCACCAGGAGCTGTGGACATTCACATCGAATGGCTCAGGGGACTGCTGTCATCTCCAACCTTCCCATCTGCCATTTCCTTGGGGGACATTCCTTTTTCATGTTGCAATGATGTGGATATTCCTGACCAACGGTGTCAGACAGCTGAGGGATCACTGGTGTGAATTTGACCATGACAACTTGTGAAAGAAGCTTAGAAAACCCATCGGCTTCGGGTTATGAAATTACCCATCCAGTCTTCACCATGGAGTATGGAGTGGAACTCCATGGATTAAGGAAAACCCAGAGGATTGTGGAAGACTGCTGAAAAGAAGGAGCATCCAGAGCCTTTCCTTCTCACCAGGAGGACAAAGCAAACACTAGGAATGAACCACTGGCAGCATGAGTGGCGTGAGGCTGAAGCCTTCGGTGTTGTTGATCGCTGTTCTGCCCTTCAGTGGGAGCAGAGGCTGTATGAGCAGGATGGCCTCATCCTACAGGTTGGGGATGATTCATTATTTGGGTTGGAAGGTAGTGGGAACAACCAGCCAGGCAGTGAGGAGTGACACAAGTAGCTGAGCTGGGGAGCTGTGCCAGAGATGTGTCGTTCCCTAAAAGCAGTGCCAGAGAATGGGTAAAACGTAGGAGAAAGGAAAGGATCTTGCTGAGACTTTGATGTAGGTGGCACTGCCAAGGCCTGACTCCAGAAAGGGCTTGTAATGTCCCCTCTGTGCACTGCTTGCAGCCTCTTTTGGAGAGAAAATGGACAATGGTGGCTGACATAAGCATATGTGTCCTTATTGCAAGCTCAGCTGATGGATCTCCCATCTATCCTGGGGACTTGCAATGGAGATACTGCCTGGAAACCTGGGAAATGATCATATTCCTGTAATTCTGCTAGGATAGATTGCTGGTTGTTACAAAGGGCATGTTGGGAGGGTGTCAGAGGGCTACAACTCATAAATATATACACATGAGGTAGCCAGGAATTGTCAAGGTTGCTTCTAGGAATCATGTGGGATTGTTTTTCAGCTCTTTGTTCTGTGGCCCAGTCTCCTGAGTATTTTAAAAGCCTCAAGCCACAGAGGATGTGTCTCCTTGGAGAAGGCTGAAAAGGCCATACAGATACTTGGCTCTGTTCCCACAAGGCCTCACTGAATCATTTCTTTCCATCCACCACATCCCCATGCTTGTTTTGCTAGCTCTGCAAGGTGCTGAGCACTCTGAGATGTGTTACAGGCTCCAACTGGATGTCAAGCATGATGTACCAAGGAGAGAAGGGACAGAGAAGAGGTAGAGGACAGAGTGACCATCTCAAGGCAGCACAAAGCATTTCTGTGCCCTCAGTGGCACTGAAAGGAGAAGCAGAACCACCTGAGCTTTGATGCTGGTAGAAACTGATATGACTTGTTGTCGAAGGAGGCAGAGTGTGGTTTGGTCCAGCAGCAGTAAGAGAAGAAACTTCACAGTCATAAGAAGAAAATGTGAATGTCTGAGAAGTGGCACTTGTTTCACTGTGACTGAACTTCATTGAGCTCTTCCTATCAGTCAGCTGTTGGCTGCTATTTTCTTGCCTGGAGATTTAAAGATTATCCATGTCAGAAATTGTGTCCTAATTGAATTTTGGCCTTGAGAAGAGGCTCAGGGGTGACCTCATGGCTCTCCAACTCCCTGCCAGGGTTGAAGAGAGGTGGGGTATGTCTCTCCTGCCGTGGCTGCAGGGAGAGGACTAGAGGGAATGGCCTTGAGCTGAGACAAGAGTCAGATTAGGTGTTAGGAAAACTGTTTTCCCTGTTGGGGTGTTCAACCACTGGAATATTTTCCAGGGAGTTGATGGAGTCACCATCCCTGGAGGTGTTTTAAGAGGTTTCTGGATCTGGTGCTGTTTGGGGGTTACTGCAGTGACAGGTTAATGGTTAGACTTGATGATCTTAAAGGTCTCTTCCAACCTTGATGATTCTTTGATTCTATCCATCTTTCCCAAGTTCAGGGTGCTGAGTTCAGGCTGATGTCCAGTGCAGCTTACACTGGGAGAGTGGGGACTGCAGGGACAAGTTGTCCACAAAGGTTTGGAAGAGAACACCTAACTCACCAGTGTTATGAACCTATATTAAGTGTCTGTCCCTTTATCTTCTTTTTTCAGAGGGTTTTGGTCCAGGCAGCAGGTTCTGCTCCCAAAGGAGCGCAGATGCAGCAAATCTCTGTTTCCAGAGTCCAGCAGGTTCCACAACAGGTAATACCTCCAGGGCAGGACACCACACAGGGACCCTCATGCCAACAGGTCCTCACATCCCACACAGCATTTGAAACTGTGCCAGGTAGCTGCTAGGAAAATCCCTGCCCAGTTAGATTTGTGGGCAGAGAGCTGGGATCATTTTCTCCAGCTCTCTCCTCCTTTCTTGGAGGCAGCAAAAGAAACTCTCAAGATACTTCAAAGTTTAGAAAGAACCTTTCCCATAGCACTTTCTTTCATGTGTTTGAAGATTTGATGGATGCTTTCAACTGCCATTTAAAAGCATTTGTGACAGTTAAATTCCAAGCAATCCTCATTGGTAAAGATTTTTCTCGAGACAAAGTGTTTGGAGTGTTTTTTTTAATTACACAAATAAATGTACTGACTGCACGTGGCTCCACAGAAAGCTTTGGTGCCAGAGAGCCCTGCAAGTGTTTTTATTTATCTGAACTTTGCCTTTTGCAGTCCTTGTTTCCTAAGAAACCAGGGAGATGTGGTGCTGCTCCATGTGGACAGCAAGTCTGACTTTCTTGAGTTTTTTTTCCTCAGTTGCTCAGTTTCAGGGGAAAAAAAAAAAACTTGATAGAGGGAAACTCCATCCCTCCCAGACCAATGAGAGAGTGGGCTGGGATGCAGATGGACACTGTCCCCTGAAGGAAAGGCTGCAGCATGATCTCAGCTGTGTTAGTCAGTGCAGAACCAGCCCTGAGACACGTGTGCAGAAGAAACTCAGCTCCATTGTTTCCACTGCTCATGGAGCAATGACTTATTTATCTATTTGAATGTGACCTTTGAAAAGAAAAACGTCCTTTGGGATTCCTAAGCATGTTGGGGGGAGGTTGTTTGCTTTATTTTTGATTTTTCTTGTAAAAAGACAGCCTAAATGTCAAGGTAAAGTTGAAGTTGTTCCTTAGGAATCCATAACTTCTTGCTGCTTGTTTCAGGTGCAATCTGTGCAGCATGTATATCCAGCCCAAGTCCAGTATGTGGAAGGAGGAGAAGCTGTTTATACCAATGGAACCATGTAAGTGTCTCTTGTTGGCTATAGCAGAGTGCTGTCCCCCTCACAGCTCCCAACCCTTTGGTCTTCCCAGGATTCTTCCACTCCAGCACTGCTGCTGGCACTGCCCAGTGATAAAAGGAGGAAGAGAAGGAGTGGCTGTTTCATGTTATGTTATGTGTGAGGGTTGTTTCAGCCACACTCCATCCTGGAGGAGGTGTTGTCCTCATGGAGGGACTGTCCTCCAAGGAATCCTGCTACATAAAAGGGGCTGGTGTTTCCCTCTGTGTGGTGACCTGGGTGGCTTTAGGAGCCAGAGTGTAACTTTTGGATGAAGAAGGGGATGTTGTAATGTTTCAAAGAATCATGGAATGGTTTGGGTTCTGGATGAAGAAGGGGATGTTGTAAGGTTTCACAGAATCATGGAATGGTTTGGGTTGGAAGGACCTTAAAGCTCACCTCATTCCACCCCCTGCCATTGGCAGAGACCCCTTCCCCCAGCCTAGATTGCTCCAAGCCCTGTCCAACCTGTCCTGGAACACTTCCAGGGATGGAGCAGCCACAGCTGCTCTGGGCACCCTGTGCCAGTGCCTCAGCACCTATATTGTTTCTTCTTCCTCCTGTCTGCTGCTCCCCATTTTGGGCCTGCTGCCCCTGGGATGCTCTCAGCCTTCCTCACCCCAGTTCCCTACAAGAGCTGCTGAACTTCAGGCTCTGCCCTTGCTGTGACCTTGGGCCTTTGCTCCAGGGCTGATGAACATTGTCAGTCCTGACCCAGCACAGGGTCGAGCAAATCCCACTGCCAAAGCAGTCAAGGATTTTTTCCCAAAAGTGATCCAGCTTCCAAAAACTATTATCCATGGCATTACCTCTGCAACTTCCCCACGTGCTGACCCTTGTGCTCTTTGACAGACGAGCTGCCTACTCCTACAACACCGAATCGCAGATTTACGGCCCCAGCAGCACCGCAAACTATTTCGAACCTCAGGGAGGTGGAGCTCAGGTGACTACAGCGACATCCTCTCCTACAGCCATTCCCTCTCACAACATGGTGGGCATCACCATGGACATTGGGGGAAGTCAGATCCTCTCCAGCTCAGGAGCCTATCTCATTCATGGGGGGATGGAAAACTCTAGACATTCTCTGTCACATACTTCACGCTCCTCTCCAGCAACGGTATGTAGCCCTGTAGATGGTGCAGCTCGGGGGCCAGGAATTGTTCCAAGGGAACTGAAAAGCCTTCAGAAAAGAAAACTTCCTGTTGTTATCACTGTATATGTCTATAACATGCCATAAATGCAAGGGAGAGAATAGACACTGGTGTACTACACCTGATTTTTCTGTTGGAGATTGGAATGTCTCTCCTGCTGCTCAGCAGAGACTTGTCAAGCTTCCTGAATGGATCACTGAAATGATGCAGCATAATGAAAATTCTCTGGAGTTTGGGGGGTTTCCCCCCCCCCCAAGCAAAATATTTTGGCTTTCCAATTTGAAAGATTTGTCTCTATTTACATTTTCTAACAAGTCTAACATCTGACCATGGAGCTTGGCTCACCCAAAACAATGGAGTATATCTTTAATTAGGAAGAGACCTGAAAAATTCGTTATTAACCCAGGGAATAATTAGCACATAAGTTATGTCAAGCTGATCGTGCCAAATGCACAGTGATCAAAAAGTCTATCTCCTACACCATTGTGTATTCTGCCCCTGCCATATGTTACAGAAAATGTATCTTAGGGATAATACTGATCATACAGAAATGTTTTAAAGCTCTGATTTCTTTAAACCATGTCTCTCTAGCTGCCAGTGAAGTTCCTAGCAGCACAGCTGTACAGCTGTGTGGGACTAGGGGGATACAGTATTAACCCAAACCAGCCTTTCTACAGCTAGAAGCTACCAGGGCTTGGATTTGGGAATCTCCCAGCCCTTACAAGCTGCTCCAGGAATGATTTGAGCTTGTTTCCTGGGATATTGCTCACCTTCCTCTCCAGGCTTATGTGTGTTTATATATTTCCATGTAAATATAAATACAAATGTAGGTGTAATTCAGCATATGTGGCCAGAACTTAAAATGTGAGCAGCATCACCCAGGGAGAAAAATAGGAGCTGTTTGCTGCTGAAGACTCTTGAAAATCTGGCCCTGGTTGTACTTTTTTAACCACTGAGTTTTAGGAAACAGACTTCATGTGTTCTGAGTCTTTATGCCATGAAAGTTTGCCTTGATCCTGGGATAAACATGCTCTACCTTAGGTAGACTTAGAGGAAAAGTCCTTAGTTTGGGTGGCAGAGGAATGATAGATGCTGGGTTAGCTGGGTTTGTTTCTTGGGTGAGAATTGTGTGACTGTGTATTTTAACTGCTCATATAGAAAAACTAGCACTGAACCAAGAATTATTGGGAAGGAAGTAGCTGCTGGTCTTGTCACCTGTGTGGGACTTGCAAAGCTGCACAACATTACTCTTGGGGGTTTGGCTTTTTTGTTGTTTGGGGATTTTTTTTTTTTCATTTCCATGGTGATGTTCACAATAGAAAAAGCTCAAATAGAAAATGTATCGATCGAGGTATCCAATGAACAGATTTGGTTTGTGGCTATCACAGGAGATAGAGCTGCTCATCCAAACAAAATGAAGATATGACCTTTATGAAAATGCATCTGAGATAAATTCACTCTGTTGCATGTAGGAATGAACTTTCTGAAGGGATTTTAACACAAAGTGTCTGTGGAGGGGCTGAAGAGGGTGGAACAGTCCAGTGAGGTGTCAATGTGTGGCTCATAGTTCTTCCAGCACGGACTGGAGTCAGGCAGGGATAGAGCAGAGCTTGGAATTTCATGGAATCATAGAATCATTGGGTTTGGGTTGGAAGGACTTTAAAGCTCATCCAGTCTCATCCCCCTGCCATGGACAGGGACACCTTCCACTATCCCAGGTTGCTCCAAACCTTGTCCAGCCTGAACAACCTTGAACACTTCCAGGGATGGAGCAGCCACAGCTTCTCTGGACACACTTAGTAATGAGTGTGTGGCTTAAGGAGAGCAAGGACTGAATCAAATCAGTGGGCAGGAACATTGGTCTTCATTGCAATGTCCTGCCTAAACAGAAAATGGGAAAGGCTAGTGTTAAAGAGGCTAGAGAGGCTGGAATCCTGGCAAAATATGTGGAGAGAATCATGGAATCAACCTGCTTGGAAGAGACCTCAAAGATCATCGAGTACGACCCTACCGGAAAGGAAAGTAGACGTCACGCAGAGCCAAGGAAGCCAAAGTGTTCACCCATGGCCTTGGGGTGTAGTGCAGAGGGGATGGATGTCAAAGTGGTCAGCAGTGGGAGGGCTGGGCAATGTGAGAGGCAACAGGAATGGGGAAGCAAGAGGGATTGGAGGTGTTGAGAGCTTGGGGCAGAGCTGCCACCAACACCTCAGAGGCAAGGAGGGTCTCTCCAGAAGAGACTGGGGACAAGGTAGTACCCCAGGGTTAGCAATGGTGGAAGAGCTGTCTCTGGAGGTTGAGGGATGTTTGGTAAATACTGTATATACACTAAAGTAAAATCTTCAAATATTGAAAGAAACCTGTCTTCCATATCTGCTGGAATGATGATGTTCTGCTTCAGGAGATCCCTGAGACCTCCCCTGAGTGAGTTCTCAGAGCTCCTCACCTTCCTGCAGGGCTGTTTAAGAGCTTTTGGTCTTTCCCCTCTCCTATTTTTCTGCAGATGTAAGGTGCCCATCTGTGTGGGAGACAGCCAAAGGGGCAGAGAGCCTTTCTGTGCTTGTGCAAGAGGTGTTGCTCAACCAGCACCATGCAGCTTCTGGAGCAGAGGAAGGAAATGGGGTCTCCCTCTGACACTGACTCATTTCCTCAAGGCTGTCTCAGCAGTCAGGCTTTGGTTCCTCATGGCACATCACAGTGTGCCAGACAGTGTTCTCCAAAAAACCCACTAGTCTTAGACTGACCTTGTCTTGAATTCAGTGATAACACCTTGAGAAGGGCCACAGTGATGGCACTTTGGGATGAAAACCAAGGAACATGTGCTGGAGGTGCTTGGACAGAGTGTCATGTTCAGACCTGGATATTTGGTTTGGTTGTTGGATATGTGTGTTTGGTTGTTGGCTATTACTTCAGAAGCTGGATTTGATTTGTTCTGCTCTCTCACCTTTCTGACAGAGCTTGGGTTTGTAAATCTCTTGGGTTTATCTCAGCCTTTATCTTCACCATGCGATGAGTCAGTGCAGACTGTATGGGAAGGAGGCCATGGACAGATCATCTGCAGAGGAGCTGTGTGTTAAATGAGGACAGATGCTAGAGATAGCTGCTGGGTGCAGGTTTTTCTGGCTGGTGTATGCTGCCTTGTCCTGCCTGCACTAGCAGGTCACAGGTAACAAGGTTTTGAGAACGTCTGCTGGAGAGAAACAGTAGGTTCTGCTCCTACCAGTCCCTTGTTGTGAGGTTTTTTTGAGGTGTTTGGGGTTTTTTTAATCCTTCCTCACTTGCAAAAAGCTTGAAGAGGGTCACTGAAGCTCTGAGACCAGCAGCCATCTGCTAGGGAGTTTGCTAGATATTGCCAAGGGAGTCCCAGGAGCAGAAAGGAGAAGACAAGGAGGATCCAGGAGAGGGTCTTGGCCCAAGGCAGTGGACACAGCTGGGCTGAGGGTAGAGCAGAAGCCATACAGAGGGGCTCTGCAGGGACCAGAAGGCCTCACCTTGGCTCCTCTGAGATCAACAGAAACCAGCACAGGTAGCACCAAGATATGCCAACCTGTTCTGCTGTGGAAGAACTCACTTACCCAAACCTGACTTCTTCCTCCAGGAGTCCCTTTGGAGTTCTCCTCAGTATCAGTGAGCCCTTAGCCATTCCAGCTTATGCACTCTGTGTGTCAGCCCTCCTTGTGCCTCTGTTCTATTTAGTTTTATTAGCTTTTTTGTCAAAATGTGAAGAAATATTAATAACCAAAGTCATTACTGCCAGCTCTTGAAAGGTCAGGGTAAAACTCAGTAGCAAATCTTCGTTGACCTGCTGCACTGGATCTGCCTTGTGTGGTTTGGTTATGACATGAAGGAAAAAGGAGAAGGAAAATTGCTCTTTGTAGAAGTGGACACTGGTTGTAGTGGGAGATAAGCCCCCTGGTCTTGCTCTGTCACCCCCATGGGGATTCC
>NW_008684176.1:26319-37334 GCF_000695815.1 Acanthisitta chloris
TGATGCCTCTGCAGCTTCATCCATACAGACTGTGCTCATCTGTTTGCCTCTTTTTCACAAGCTTGTTGATAAGAAAGCATTAATCATTCAAATATTAATAAAGAAATAATAATCCTGGCTGTTGCTAACTATCTGATTTCCTTTCTTTTTCTTTTTTTTTGTTTTCCCTTTTTTTTTTTTCCTGTGCACATTTTCTTTAGCTTGAAATGGCGATTGAAAACCTACAAAAAAATGAAGGGATTACATCACACAAAAGCAGTTTGCTCAACAGCCATGTAAGTTACAATCAGAATTTACAACCTTTTCCCTGCTTTGGTGGGAGAATTATTTGTAGCCCTTCGGTGGATTCAACAGCACAAACCACTCAAAGCAGCCTGTGATTGAGCTGTGCTGCCCAAAACATCTCATTTCCAAGGCAAAAGGATCTGCAAAAAGTGCCATGTTGATCATGTTTGTTGCTGAGATGCTCTGAAGTCTGTTAACTGCCTCTGCCCTGTGTTTATTTATTTCACTTGCCTTGCAATGGAAATTGCTGGCAATTAGATAAACACATCTGAGGAAGTGCTTTCCTTTCACTGGGATTGAAAAATGGCTGGAAAAAATCACTTGCAAATCTCCAGCAGTGACTGGGTGTGAATCGTGACAGATATCCCTGAGACAGCACGTACCCAGAGCCTGCTCCTGTGGATGCCTTTATTCCCTCTCTCTGTGCCTCAGGAAGCCCATTCCTGTCACAATGCTGTGCTAAATCCATGTGCTAGCCCTCTCTCTTTGCACTGTGCCAACAATTTCCCTGCTTTGTGTGAAATTCCTACTGTTTTCCTGGGCCTTTGCATCCTGGTTTGTGGCTCCCGTGCAGAGCAGTGAGCACACGCTTGGGTGAGATTTGAAGGGTTTGGATTCAAGTTGTGTGGAAGTCGTTGGACTTGCCTTGACTTCAGTGTGTTTGGATGAGGCTCAAGGACGTTCTGCACTGATAAATTACAGCACACAAAGTGGTGCTTCTGTATTCTAACAGATTTCCTTTGGCTTTGTATTTGGGGGCAGATTTGTTGTCATTCTTAGGTCTTGCAAAAAAAAAAAATAATTTGGCTTCTTCACTATGGAGAAATAGCCTGAGAAAACAAAAGGAACATTAAACCAAACAGTCTGATTCTCTTGAGCTGATGTTGAACCTCAGGCCAGGTGGGCTCATTCTGATTATAGCTTCTAGAAATTGAAGATTTCTGGTTGTAGTTGGGGCAAAACAAAGCTGCAGAATCAGGTAGTTGCTGTTCTGAGCACCTCTGTGCATCACTCCCATCCCAGGCTGTGCCATGCTCACACACCCAAGCTGTGCCCCAAGTGATGTGCAGGTTCCTGGAAGGATCATGTTGCTCTGCAGGATTTTCCTTGTTTCTCCCAGGATGGATGCGTTGTGGTGTGGTATGGAAGGAGGGTTAAAAAAAAATCTGGAAAAGGGCAGAGGAAAGAAAGCAAAGAGAGAAAAGAGATTTCACATGACCACATGCTGTGCAGGATGGAGGTCTGATCCAGCCTTTGGTGGGATCTTCCCCACCCTTGTCTTGCAGGGTAGAAGTACAGAACTTAATGTCCCTCTTTTTAGGCTAGGGTTCATAGTTTGGCATAAGGCTCAAGTGCTCTTACAATTTCTAAAGCAAACAAACTGCTCCCTGAGCATGTGTGGACACATCCACTCTCTGCTCATCCCTGCTGAAGGTGCTGGTCCAGGCACAATCACCCCAGGCAGCTCCAGGGCTGGAGTGGATCATTGCCTCTGGTAGGGCACAGAGCCTGAGCTGAGGAAACCTGTGGAGTTCTTGCTGCCCCATGGACCTGCAGTGTCCTTGCTTTGCCTTCCTGGGGCATGGAGAGATGTCTGTGGATGTGTGGGAATAACGAGAGGTGATGGTACCTGAAGGAAACACAGCACATTGCAGGACCAGGTCAGGCAGTGTCATTCCAGAGCTGGAGGAATTTTGGTGCCTCTGGCTGGGGAGGTTCTTAGGACTCCTCTGAGCGAGGCATTTGGCTGTGGTGAGGGACCTGGAAGTGAGCCCTGATTTGAGTGGGAGGCTGGACTGGAATCACAGGACAGTTTGGGTTGGAAGGGACCTTAAAGATCATCTTGTTCCAACCTCCCAGAGACACCTTCCACTAGACCATGGTGCTCCAAGCATCCTGGTGTTGGATGTTACCAGGGATGGGGCACCCACCACCTGGAGACTGGAGATGGCCTGAGCTGGCTCCCAGCACAGGGTTTGGGATATCCCAATGAGAAGCAGCACTGAACTCTCTGCACATCTCCCCCAGCAGGTGCTGTGGTACAAGGGGTTCTGCTCTCTGGGATGGTTCAGATCCCACCTCTATCATGGTAAAAAACCAAAACACCAGACAGAGAACTACCCATCCCAAATTCCATGTGGCTGATACATGAGACTGTCAGGCTTGTGCAGGAGAACCACAGCAGGTGACTGATTTGTCAAGGCTGAAAGCAAATTCAAGCCTGACAAAAGCAAGAGAAAATGAGGAGAAGATGCTGATAGCACTTCGTTGTGACTTAATTGCTTTGAGTCTTCAGGTTGCAGAGTTTTTCATTGTGTTCTGTCCCTTGTTTTAAATTGCATTTTGCAAAGATGGAAATTCTTGGAATCCTGGTTGATTTCATTGCTGTCAGAAGGTGTTTCATGCCAGGAATCTTTGGGGTATTTTTGTAACAAAAAGAGAAGACAATTAAAGGTATCTCAGTCAAGAGGAAAATTTTTGCATAATGCTGTTTAACCAAGGTCCATAACCCATAAGAAACCTCTCCAAACCTACACCTTTAGAATAAAAAAAGGGTTTATTTTCTCAGCCAGCCCCATGTATGGCTTTTTCCATCCTTGGAACAGCCAAGGATGAGGATTTTGCTAAAGAGTATTTTTGAAAGAAAAACAGTGAGTAGAAATACATGGAGAGCAGAAATGAAAATGATATATTCCCCTATAGTGCCTGTAACAAACACAGCAGCTGCAGAGTGAGTTTATTGGGACCTGATCGTGGCATAAAGAGAGATAAAACTGCAGAATATCTTATTGTCACAAGCAGCAAAATTCAGAAAGTAACAGAAGAAGGGATACAAATGGAAAGAATCTTTAATGGTCTCGTTTTAAGTGCCTGGTCTGTTATTGTTAGTGCAGGAAGAGCAAAACTCATGTTTGGAAAATTGTTTATATTCTGACAGATTTCTTCTTTAAGCTTTTTAGTGTTTTGTAAGAGATTTCTAATTCAATAGTGGGAGTTCATATTGTGAAACTCTGCCATGTTTAAAGGAATATAAAAAGGCACTTGCAGGAAAAGGAAGCTGGAAGATGAAGGGAATATTCTAGAAGAATCTGGAATTAGACTGAAAATGCTCAGGATCAAATTTAAATGAGAGGGGTTTGCCCTTCTCTGAATTTTCCATAGTAAAAATGCAACTTTTATGTTAGGCTTGGAATTAGAACAGGTTTAGGAAATAAACAGCTGATGCACATTCAGTATCTTCCATAGGATAAACAAAATAGATGGTTAAAAACACCCCAAAACCTTCTTAATCATGAATCTTTTAAAGACATGGGATAAGCCAAAATTAGCACAGATGTTGAGTACTTAAAAACTGAGCTCTGGCTTTGCTTTCATCTCCAAACCACTGGAGTCCTCTTTTGTTAAGGAGAGCTGAATGAGTGAGGGAGGCTCAGGGCTACAGAAAGGCTTTTGGAGGCTTCCAGAGATGCACATGAAAGCATGAAGGATCATTGTGGATCCTTAGCAAACACCTTCTCTTAGAATTGTGGGGTTTGGAGGTCAGAGTGGTCTTTGTCTGTGAAACCAAAGGGTGATGAGGAAAGGTGAGAAGGTGACAAGTAGCTCTGTGAAAAGCAGGACAGAGGGGAAAATGACCAAGAGATTTTTTCTTCTTCCAGCTGTGGCAGTTCCAAAGGGCACCAGAGCTGATGGGTTCACTCATTGGAACTCCTGGTTGATTTGGATCAAACTCAACTAATGAATCTTAGAATTATGGAATGGTTGAAGGAGCTTAAAGCTCATCTCATTCCATCCCCTGCCATGGGTAGGGACACCTTCCACCAGCCCAGGTTGCTCCAAGCCCCATCCAACCTGGCCTGGAACACTCCCAGGGATGGAGCAGGCGCAACTGCTCTGGGCAACCTGTGCTAGTGTCTCAGCACCTCACATAGAGTGATTTCTTCCCAATATCCCACCTATCCCTGCCCTCTGGCAGTGGGAAGTCATTCCCTGTGTCCTGTCCCTCCATCCCTTGTCCCAAGTCTCTCTCCAGCTCTCTTGGAGCTCCTTTAGGCACCAGAAGAGGCTCTAAGGTCTCCCCAGAACCTTCTCCACGCTGAATGAAATAGTTTTAACTGCATATCTTTGGATTCAGCTCATTTTGTGTAGCAGCAGTTTAAATTTGGATCTGTGAATGAGCCCCACAGAACACACACTGAAGGTGCTGAAAAGCCTTTGTGTGAGAGAGAAGTGGGATATGAAACACAGTGACTGAAAATAACTCCATGGAGTGAGGTGTCAGAGATGTCATCACATAGCTCAGGCTGCATTTTCAGAGTTCCTGACAGAAAACTCAAGTCTCCTGGTGAACTGGAACTCCAAAGCTTCACCAAGAAAAATGGGAGAAAAAAGACAAATCATGGAGTATGAGTGAAGAAGACTTGAGTGTAGGCCAACATGTAATCCATGTGGATGATCAATTCCCACTGATTTCTAGACTCTGCTTAATTCCAAGATGTGATTGAACTATTAGTTGTAAGGTGTGGCTGATATTTTGACACCCATCACCTGAGTCTGTTTTACCACTGACCTGCTGGGAATGCAGCTGGGCCTGGTGGAGCTTTGCCTCCTGCACACATAGGGATTGAGGTTCAGGCAGACAGGAAAGGCTGGAAAATGTCAATCCCAAACATCCCTCACAGCAGTGAAAGGGCTCTTACCAACACTGTTGGTCTTAATCCATTTGTACATCTCATTGCTTGCAAAATTCACTCAACACAACACTTATTTTGTCAATCCTGAAGTCTTTTAGTCAATCAAAGGGGATCGAGGGCTTTGTCTTACTGCAGTTTCATTCCTGAGCTGACACTGTGTGCTGGACCTGCCCTTGCAGACTAGATATAAATAATTTATATTGATTGCAAATTTTAATCAACAGCAATGTCAGAAGTTCAGACAGTAAATTTTGCAAACTAGATGGATCCCTTTGGATTTTTAAGGTTGCTTTGGCAACCGTTAATTTGCTTGTTAAGGAAGCAGTTGCAGACATGCCAATCTTCAAATTAATAATGGCTTTGCAGTGGATTTGCTTCCCCTAAAATTTATTCCTCTTAGGCACTACCTTAACATCTTTTTTTTTCTTGGAAAACACAAGTTCTTACAGCTTTGTTTTGGCTCTGCAGGAATTCAGCCGAATCCAAGGTGGACACTAATGCAAAGTCTGACAGTATTTTTGTTTGGGTTCTTACCTTTGGGCTGGGAGTGCTTTTGCCATCATCAAAAGTTATGTAAAGTTATATAAATGATAAGCTATGTCAATTAACTTGTATAAATTAACTCCTCAAGTTCTCTTGAACTCCTAAATTCCGATGGGCTCTCCGGATATATTGACCCTGCTTGGCACTGCCCATTCCAGGCCTCTTTAGATTTTCATGTTCTTCGTGTATTTATGTTTTCCATCCCTAAAGCTCCAGTGGTTGTTGGATAACTATGAGACAGCAGAAGGTGTCAGCCTTCCCAGGAGCTCTCTCTACAACCATTACCTGAGGCACTGCCAGGAGCACAAACTGGATCCAGTGAATGCTGCTTCCTTTGGAAAACTGATCCGGTCGGTGTTCATGGGGCTGAGGACTCGGCGTCTAGGAACCAGGTTGGTAGGAATCTGTACTTCAACCAAAAAAATTCCAACAGCTTCTCATATGTTCTAAGAACCTACTGAGCATCATGGTATGTTAAGGGATTGGAATGGAGCTTAGAGATGATCCAGTCCCAACCCTCTGCCCTGGGCAGGGACATCTCCCACCAGAGCAGGTTGCTCAAGGCTCATCCAACCTGGAATGAAACACTGCCAGGGTTGGGGCAGCCACAGCCTCCCTAGGCAACCTGGGACAGTGTCTCACCACCCTCACAGGAAAAAACTTCTTCCTGATATCTAACCTAAATTTCCCCTCTTTCAATTTATTTCCGCTACTCCTTGTCCTGTCCCTGCAGTTCCTAACATAGAGTCCCTCTGCAGCTTCCCTGAAGCCCCTTCAGCTCCTGACAGGTCACTAGGAGAAGCATGCACATGTCTTTCTTCCAAGATCTACAGAAATAACCAACCATGATCTCCTCACATTTAGCATGCACATGTCTTTCTTCCGAGATCTACAGAAATAACCAACCATGATCCTGTGGGAAAAGAAATTTTATTTGGACCTAGGCTGCTTCTCATCCCACTAGTATCCCATTCCCCAAGGAAATGGTGTGAAGGTGTGTCAGTCATAGGAAAAGTAAGGGAAAGTTTTGATTTCTGTAGACTGAGTCAAGTGCAAGAGCTCTGAAATAATTTCTTAAGAGGAGACAAATTCTTGTGTCCCATCAAGGATTAAAGAAAAAACAAAACAGGCAAAAACCCATTAAAATTGCAAATGTATAAGCTGGGAAGGAGACAGTGAACCTCACTGGAAAGAGCTGTCACCATTATCTAGTGAGAAGGTGTCCCTACCCATGGCAGGGAGAGTTGGGACTAGATGATCTGTAAAGTCCATTCCAACCCTTAAATTCTATGATTCTATGATTATGTTCTTATTCATTACCATTTTAGATTGTAAAGGCAGCTGTTTTGTTTAATTTGCAGACACTTAAAATCACTTAAGTTATTAAGGCTGAACACGTTGTGTTAAAACCCTTTGGTCCAATGACAAAGACCTAACAACTCAACTGGCCCTTTGGAAAGAGAAAATTCCTTCAGCTGGTTCATTTGACCAATATTCCCCTATTGAATTTATCTAATCTTCCAGTGGGAAGCATCCTTGGATTTCACGTGCCTCCAATCCCTGTCATAGTGACACAGCAAATTAATTTTAATCCTCCCCACTCTGGAGATATGGCTACTCCCTGGTCTCCTCTCCCTCTGAGGATTTGGCTTACCCATCATTAGAGAAATATTGGCTAAAGCCAAGTTGGACATAATGTCATCATGTATCCATGGCTGCAGAACTGTCCCTCTCACTCCCACTGGGATAGAAACAATTCCAGTTTGGTGGAAAAACTTTCACTGACACATCTGTGTAATGTGATGGAATCACATTCTCCTAAGGAGCATCACAGCAGCTTTGCTGAGCAGCAAAGGGGAAAGAATTCCAGCCCTTTGTGCTGGCAGAATACTTTCAGTTTTGACAAAGCCTCCAAAAAGGAGCAACTCCAAGAACAAAAGCACATCAAAGGCTGTTGCCATTGCTGCAAAAGTGCTGGCAACAGAAAGAGATTTTCTTATCAGAGCTGGCTATTCAGCCAGGCTTGTTTTATCCAAGTCTAGATAAAGATGGAAGTTTGTTTTTATGGAAAATCCAAATCCTTAAACCCAAATCAAATAGCAAAGAGTCCCCTGAGATCTTTGTTGTTCTGTTTAACGACACTTTGTATTGTAACTCTTGTAATTCTTTCTCTGTTACTGTGGGTTACTGGGAACAAACCTGGCTGGGTTGAAATGTGGATGTCACTGAACTTGGTGACATGTGGGTTCCAATTTTCTAGGCTGTGATGGCATCCGTGAGTTCATTCCTTTAGCCATTCCAACAGCTCTTGGCAACAGCCCAACATGTGCTGCAAGCAGTAGGATGTGTTGTCAAAACAATCTCAGAGTGAATTGCAGGGCCATGATGTCCTTTCCATTGATAAACTTACAATCCCAATGTTGATACTTCCAGGGGAAACTCCAAATATCACTACTATGGGATCCGCCTCAAGCCGGAGTCTCCGCTGAACCGTCTGCAGGAGGACACCCAGTACATGGCCATGAGGCAGCAGCCCATCCACCAGAAGCAAAGGTAGGTGCTCCCAGTGTCCTGGAGCTTTCCAGCAGTGCCTCCAACACTGCCATGGGCAAGGGTTTTTCTGGAGCAGACCACATCCTGGGACTTGGTTTCTCTTGGGAGCAAAGGGAGTGTGTTGGGACAGTTGAAACCCAAGTGTTGCTGAGCTGTGGAAGGGGAGCTGCAGGTCACTGGCTGCTCTGAGCACTGGGAGGGTCCAAAACCCACTCCAGTAGATGTCCCATCCCTGGAAATAATCAAGGCCAGGTTGGAAAGGGTTTTGAGCAACCTGATTTGGTTGAAGACATCCCTGATTACTGCAGGGGGGTTGAACTAGATGGTGATCCAAGGCCTGTTCCAACCCAAACTGTTCTATAATTCCATGGAGAGATGTTTTCCTGCCCGTACTGTTTGCCAGTGGCTGGACTCAGCTCACTCTATATTCTGCTTCTCACAACATCCTTGTGACCCAATGGTTCTAGGACATCACCTCTGGAGTTATTTGTGCCAAACCAGTGGGAATGACTTGGGGGTTTGTGTTGTGTTTGGGTGGATTTGGGAGTTTTTTTGTGTGTGTGCAAAAGAGTAAGTTAAACAGTGCCATGATTAGTCTTGAGCTTGAGTAGTTTTGAATATCAAACACTTTTTGAAATATAAAATGTGCAACAGAATTTGGAATTGTCTCCTGGAAGCATAGACACTTCTGGTTCTTGCTGGAGTAAAGAAGAAGCAGAAGAATTGATTTCTTCACTTCTCAAACAGAAAGTAAATGCCAAAATCATCTCTGCAGAACTGTCTGCTCTGGCACCCAGTTCTGTTTCTCTTTTTTTGTTGGTGTCACCTTGGGCAAACTTCTTAACCCCTTTCATTCTGTCTTGGGGAGACTTTTCAAAAGGAGCTTCTCATTTCTCCCCTCCATTTGAGTCTGTGGTAGACTCAACACGTTGGCCTGGAGCGTAACCTCACGGATGGCACGATGAGCACACAGGTGTGGACAACCATGTTGCAGATGACATGCACATGTTTGCTCCTGCCTGTGTGAATCCTAAGCCACACTCTGAATTTAGGTACAGAGCAGCCCAGAAGATGGATGGCATGGCAGAGAGTGGGTCCAACAGTAACCCCCACACCACGCCGGAGCAGTCGGTCGCTGCTCAAAGTCAACATCATCAGCAGTTCATAGGTGAGGAGACTCCTTTAATGATTAGTTACCTCATGTCTAGGGTTTGAGCTTTAAGGGAAGAGGGTTTTTTTCCAGCAAGCCTGAGCTGTTCTGCATTGTTTGCTTTTCTACAGCATTATAGATTTTACATATCTATAGGCTGTATTTAATAAGCTCTTGTAAGCCACACTTGCTAAGCTGATTTGCTAACTCCTGTCCCCACAGGAAGGCTTTTTCCTTGAGCCATCAGGTCTCTTTGTTCCCTCTTAGTATGGTTTTAATCCATCTGGATTTATCCAAAAGGGATGGATGGAGCAGAGGTCCTGCTGAGCATTGCTTGAGGCAGCCAGAGAGAGAGGAGCTATTCTCCTCCTTGCAAAGGCTGCAGTACATATCCATACAGACATTCTCCTGGTGGGACAGACTCTCTGGCTCTGCTGGTCCTGGATCTACGTGTCTCCATCACCTCCAGCGGAGACAGCAAATCCTGCCCAGCCCTGTCAGCTCCTGACACCTCTGCTGCCCAATTCTATTTCCCATTGTACTCTCAAAATTCCAGAGAGATGTTTTTCAGGCTTCAGAGAGAATCTAATGGAAGCGTGGAACATGAGGACAATGTTTCCTTGTTTCTTTTATTACAGAGAGGAAGAAAACATTTTCCTTTCCATGCTGAATCAATGGGCTGGGCTTGTTTGCTTTCTCCTAGTATAACACCATGAATTGGGGAAAGAACTAGATTATCAGTCTCAATTTTTCTGGTTTCATCCCAACTGGAATATGAAAGAGCCACTGGTGACAGCAGCACGTTGTACTCACCTGTAGTCCTGCATAACCAAGTGCTCCCAACCCTCACCATCTTTCCCAACCTTTTTTTTCCCTAGATGTCACCCATGTCTTTCCAGAGTTCCCAGCCCCTGACCTAGGCAATGTCCTCCTACAAGAAGGTATCACCTTGAATGATGTAAAAACTCTGCAGATTCTTTACAGGAGACACTGCGAGGTGATTATCTGGAATATTATTTGGTGATTATCTGAAATATTATTTGGTGATTATCTGAAATATTATTTGGTGATTATTTCTAATTGATTTCTTACTCCACGTGGGACATAATTCATGTGCTCATCTCATAGTCCCACTCTTAGGAAAAGCTACAATATCCTCAGGAATGCTTGATTTTCTAGCAATGACAACTCCAATATTTTGCTCTGTGTTATTTTTTCACCCCGTGACCTGCTCTGTGTTATGCTGGTTATTGTAACAATGCCATGTCTGTTATTACTCCTGCAAATGATTCGATGTGAGTGGCAGCACAGAGAGTGTGTGTCACAGAGCAGCTAACGAGTTGTTTTCTTTGTTGTCAGGCGACTTTGGATGTTGTGATGAACCTCCAGTTTCATTACATCGAGAAACTCTGGCAATCCTTCTGGAGTCCGAAGGCACCACCTAGTGATGGCCCCACTGCTCTGCCTTCCAGGTACTCCCCGAGCCTTCCACTGATGCTCACAGCTCCGTTTCTGGGTGATTTCTTTTCTTTTAAAGATGCACCAAGTGTTTTCAGCCTCCTTAGGCTTTCTGAGTGTATTTACTGCCCTACAGAGTCACGACAAAGAGTGTCAGAAGTTTTTTCGTGGCAGAATGGAAACACAAAGTTTGGCTCTCTGAGGAAAGTGTCTGCTCTGATTATAGAGTTATGGAATCATTAAGGTTGGGAAAGTCCTTTCAGATCATTGAGTCCAACCACTAACCCAGCACTGCTGTGGTCAGCACTAAACCATGTCCCCAAGTGCCACAG
>NW_008684176.1:37470-43310 GCF_000695815.1 Acanthisitta chloris
GTTTCTCTCATCCTGAGGCTGTACATCCATAGCCCTTATACCTCCTGTAGCAAGTGCTCATCCAAACCCCAGAGATGAAGAAGGAAGGGATGCTACTTTCCTGAGCAAACAGTAACAATTCCCTGCCATGAATCAGTGACATCCTCAGGCTCTGAGGTTTTAGAGCCATCCAGATTGACTCACTGCTTTGTCTTGTTGTCCAGATCTGTAAGTGCTTCATGTTTTGAGACAAATCAGAGCTACTCTGCTCTTGGCACTCCTGCCTGGCTCATTGTTAGTGCCTTTTCCTCTCCCTTTATGCACTGGTAGTTGCTGCCAAGAGAAAACTGAAAAGGTGAAAGTTCCTTCTTAAAATATGTATCCCAAGTCTGTACACTTCTACTGATGCTTTAAGGACTTCCCTGATGGAGGTTTTTCTAGTCAGAAGAAAAATGGTAAACTGTTGAGTAATCAGCAAAACACCCACAAAAATCTGTAGAATCTGGCACTGTAGGTGTTGCCCAATGTTTTCCTGCAAGGAATCACTGTAGCTGTGTTTGATTGCTTCAAAATCTCCTTTACTTAAGGGAATACCACTCAGACAGATTGCAACACCCCAGAGAGCTATTTGTAGGTAGACACAGACTCACTTGGACACTGGAGGCAGCATTTCTTCAGGACTCTGGCAAAACCTTCCTAGGGCTTCCACCTCTCCATACCTCTGCTAGTAATCTGAAGAGGTGAGTAACAGCTCCCTCCCCTGCCTTATATAAATGCAAATATAAACCCCAAACATTACCCAAGTGACAAACTGAAGTATGGAGAGATGCAGAACACAGTTCCACCTCACATCAGGTGCTTGATGTGAGTGTTCTAGGAGTTATGCCCGTGGGGTTCATCACCAAAACTCCTCAGGCTGAAGCTCTAAGTGCTCGTTAGAGCATGTCCAAGCCTTGGCTTTAGTGATTTTGATGTAATGCATGGGGAAAGTCCCTTCCAAATTCCAAATTCCCAGCATAATGTCTGAGCAGCTCTGCTGTGATGCTCTGGCAGTGCATTAAGGCTTCAGTTCTCTCTGCTTGCTGTGTAACCAAATATCTTATCATGCAGCAAATGTGTCCATACATCTACCAAGTGAAAATAATGTAAGCTGGATTGACCTCAGGCTGTTAGAGACAATATGCTCTGTTCTCATCCAAACACTAAGTCTCCTTCCTTATGAAAACATTCAGCATTTGAAGGTGTTAAACATCGTTTGTAGTGTCTCTTGATGGCAGCTAATCTGCTCCTGCATTGGCTGCAAAGGTTTTTGTCCCCAGGGCTATGGCTCAGGAGGGGAGAGGAGAGGAGAGGTGGGAAGGTTTTGGAAGTAGCTGGGTCTGTAAGGAAGAAAGAGCTGAGCCTGTGCTGAAGCACAATTCTCACATACACACGAACAGGAGGCTAAAGAGGGAAGAGGTAAAGGCAGGCCAAGCACTGGGAGATGTGGGTTTGAGGCAAAACTGGTCAGAGCTCTAGCCCCAAGGACAGGGAGGTACTTGCAGAGACAAGACTTGTAGAAGCAATCAGACATTCCCTTTTGAAAGACACCTGAAAGCCTTTTCTGCTGAAACCTGGAGATTCAATTCGAGAGAGAGAATGCACTGACTGCAAACCTGCTGCTAATGCTGTGTCCCTCCTCCCACAGTGAAGAGGAACCTGAAGAGACCCTTCCAAAGGACAAGCTGATCACTCTGTGCAAATATGAGCCCATCCTCAAATGGATGAGGAGCTGTGACCACATCCTGTACCAGGCCCTGGTGGAGATCCTCATCCCCGACGTGCTCAGACCAGTGCCCAGTGAGTACCCACAGCCTGATCTGGGGGGCACAGCTGGTTCTGCCCCTCACTGGCCTGAATCATGTCTTGCAAACAGCCACCCATGACTCACTCACTCTGACTACCACTTGCCACAAAGATTTCCCTTGTGAAAACTGATTTAGAGGTGTTCGTTTTAGCTAAAATATTCTGGCAACAGCAGTATTCCTCCTGCAACATTGCTCTGTGGTGATATCTTGTGCTTCCTGGGAATTCCCAGGCCTTTTGAACTGTGTGTATTACATATCACATCTTCTGATTTTGGCCACGAGTCAGGTAAAAACATAGGCTGGAAGCACAGCTAGTCCTTGGGAGATGCTTCCTTGGAGAAAGTGTCTTTGTTTACCTAAGACCATCCTGTCTCCTATGGCACCTCCTAGAAAACAGGGATCCCTTTTGAGCTGGGAGGTAACTGATGGGACATTGAGGGTTTGCTCTGTGATTTGGCTCCCCAGTGAGGTGCATGTGTCACTGTCCCCAAGGCTTCAAATCAGCCTTAGACTGGGCCTAGTACTGGAGCAGAACTGGAAAGTTGTGTCCCTCCAAGGGCTGTTGTCAGTCACATGTTGAGGCACATTGGTGTCTTTGAAGAACATTTGGAAAATGCTCAGGAGGGCCATGACTAAGACAAGGATAAGAGAAAAGAAGAATAGTTAAAAAATCATAGAAATATTAAGGTTGGAAACTACCTCTAAGATCATGAAGTGCAATCATCAAAGAGTTTGAGTGGTAACATTAAAGAATCAGAATTGTTTGAGTGCATCTCAGGACTCAGCTGATTTCCCTGCTGCTAAATCCAGACCACAGTTAACCAGACCACAGGCTGTGCCTTTCCCAGCAGTCCTTAGCTAAAATGTGCTACCCAAAAATGATATGGAACAGCCTTTCTAACTCTGCAGCCTTCTTTGCAGGCACACTGACACAGGCCATTCGGAACTTTGCCAAGAGTTTGGAAGGTTGGCTGATGAATGCCATGAGTGAATACCCCCCACAGGTGGTGCAGACCAAGGTGAGCAGAGTGTGTGTGACAGGTCAGGGAGATGGGCTCAGTGTGTGTGTGTTCAGTTTTCCACAGGGATTGGGAATCCCTGCTGGAGTTTCTCACCTGTTCTCCAGACTGTCATGGCATAATGAATAATGGTGAACCAAAACCAGTACAGAGTGGGAGGTCAAGTCAGGCAATTCCTTTGTACTAGAAGCTGATGATGCTCTGTCCATGGAGACAGTCCTGTGTCCTGAAACTGCAGGTAAAGCTTTGTGGAAGAAAATCATAGAATCCATATCCTGAATTGAAAGGGACTCACAGGATCATCAGTCCAACTCATGGCCCTGCACAGGACACCCCAACAATCCCACCATGTGCCTGAGGGCATTGTCCAAATGCTCCTTGAGCTCTGGCAGCCTTGGAATTGTGACCACTGCCCTGAGGAGCCTGTTATCTCTGTCCTGGAATGAGGTTGGAAAGTAGAGGAGACCTCATGGAGTGAATGGCATTGCCAAGTTCCAGTGGGAACCCAAAGCTCCTACTCCCCCTCTCCTAAAGCCAGGGATTCTTGCAGCCTGTTCCCACCTTGCTGATCTCAGCTGGAAGCAGAGTATGAAAACCTGATAGTTTCAACAAAATACATAACAGAATCATGGAATCATGCACTGCAAAGGCCACCACTAAACCATGTCCCCAAGTGCCACATCCTCACGTTTTCTGAACACTTCCAGGGATGGTGTTTCCACCACTGCCCTGGGCAGCTGTACCAGTGCAGTATGCAATGCAGTAGCTGCTGCAGCAGTGCAGGTGGCCCAGGTGTGGCTCAGCACGGGGCAGAGCCTTCCCTCCAGCCCCAGGTGCTGTGTTTCAGGTGGGGGTCGTGAGTGCCTTCGCGCAGACGCTACGGAGATACACGTCCCTCAACCACCTGGCCCAGGCCGCCCGCGCCGTGCTGCAGAACACTTCCCAGATCAACCAGATGCTCAGTGATCTCAACAGGGTTGACTTTGCCAACGTGCAGGTAACCTACAGGCTCTTTCCTCTGGGTCAGGTTGTCTAGGAGTGAGGTTCTGTAGCCATATTGTTGTCTGCTGGTAACCAACATCTGATTTCCAGTGCTAAAAACCAATGAAATCAACAAGTTGATGGTTTGGGGGTTACTTTTGTGGCTAAGTTGGCCATCTCATAGAATTCAAGGGTTGGAATGGACCTTACAGATCATCTAGTCCCACCTCTCCCTGCCATGGGTAGGGACACCTCACTAGATCAGGTTGCTCAAGGCCTCATCCAGCCTGGCCTTGAACACCACCAGGGCTGGGGCAGCCACCACATCCCTGGGCAACCTGTGCCAATGTCTCACTGTTCACTCACAATCTCACTGTGAACAGTAAAGGTACTAAGAAGCTTCTGGAAGGATCACAAAATCATTAAGGTTGGAAAAGACCTCCAAGATCATCAAGTCTAACCTTTGAGCAGGTCCCACCATACCCACTAAGCCATGTCCCTAAGTGCCACATCCACTCATTTTTTAACACCTCCAAGGGTGGTGACTCTACCACCTCTCTGGGCAGCCTGTGCCAGTGCTTGACCACTCTTTCACTGAAGAATGAAGAGGTGCTACCAACCATAATATAGTTGTAATAACACTGTTGTACTGTGAACAGGTCAGAGGAGACAAGATTCAGAGCAGGTTTGGAGCCTTTGCCTACTAGAAATGTTGAATTCCTGGGTTGGGATACAACACCATGCAGGTTTGGCATGAGTAACTGTCAACCCTTTCTCCTGAGCAGGAACAAGCCTCGTGGGTGTGCCAGTGTGAGGAGGGCATGGTACAGAAGCTGGAGCAGGATTTCAAGCTCACTCTGCAGCAGCAACGCTCTCTGGACCAGTGGGCCAGTTGGCTGGATAATGTTGTCACTCAAGTCCTGAAGCAGCACGAGGGCAGTCCCAGCTTCCCCAAGGCAGCCAGGCAGTTCCTGTTGAAATGGTCCTTCTATAGGTACATTTCCTTTCTTATTTTGGAGCTGTTTCTCCACTGAGCTTAGGGCATGTAAATATCTCCTTGAAAAGCCAAGGCCAAGTTCGTTACTGCCATGAAACTCTGCTTCAGTGTGGCTCATGTACAGAAGGGAGTGTTGTGTCTCCTGTATCCTTTCAGGATGGGGCTAGAACCATTAAGGTTGGAAAATATTTCCAGAATCAAGTCCAATCTTTGACCAAATCCCACCATACCCAAACAGGAACGGGATTCTCCATTCACTAATCTCTCAAAGTACTTTGACACCTGTTGGGAAAGATGAAGGTCCCACACGGAGTCGGCCGCTTGCTTCCCCGCGCGGAACCTTCACCTTTCCCAACAGACACCCTTGGGTGTCAAGAGACAGAAACAAACCCACAGTACCATCAGGGTCAAGAACTCCCATCAGCTGCAACACAAGTGTAAGACACGACCCAAATTGTTGTTCCCTGCCCGTTTTCCAGCTCCATGGTGATCCGGGACCTCACCTTGCGCAGCGCCGCCAGCTTTGGCTCCTTCCACCTGATTCGCCTCCTCTATGACGAGTACATGTTTTACCTGGTGGAGCATCGCGTCGCGCAGGCAACGGGGGAGACACCGATTGCTGTCATGGGAGAGGTGAGAATCACTGATTCCCTGCAAACAAACCCAAACCCAAAGCACATGAAGACACACAGCTGGTTCACAAACCACCCTGTGTCTTCACCAGGTTTGCTAACCATTGTGCCAAAGGATTTACTGAGCTGTTTTCAGTGCCTGGCACAAGGATCCAGCTCCATGAGCTGGTGGGATTTGGGGCAGTTGAGCATCAGCTAAGCTTTGGAGGCCTGAAGGAGAGAGGAAAAGGATCTCCACACTTCTCTCCACAATCTGTGGGTGCCAACCCTGACTTTGGGGCTCCTGCCAGAGCAAAGTCCATCGGGCACAAACACTAAACCAAGCAAAAAGGTCCAGAAGTTACTTTCAGTAACTGAACTTCTTGAGGCCTCTACAAGCTCCAGC
>NW_008684176.1:43329-49001 GCF_000695815.1 Acanthisitta chloris
TTCAAGGTGGCTGGGTTGTTTGTGAAAGCTTGGGCTTTTTTTTTGTTCATCAATCAGTCTGTAACTCTGGTGCCTAGTTTGCAGGCAGGTCCTGTCCTGCCTAGTGGAAGCCACATCCAATTTTTCCTTCAGAAATGCAGCTAAAAGCCTCTGATCAACCTGTGACAGCAATATAGAAACTACTTTGAGATCCAAACTGAGCTCATTTGCTCCCTGTGTTTGTGAAAGCTTGGGCTTTTTTTTTGTTCATCAATCAGTCTGTAACTCTGGTGCCTAGTTTGCAGGCAGGTCCTGTCCTGCCTAGTGGAAGCCACATCCAATTTTTCCTTCAGAAATGCAGCTAAAAGCCTCTGATCAACCTGTGACAGCAATATAGAAACTACTTTGAGATCCAAACTGAGCTCATTTGCTCCCTGAAGCTCATGCTGTTTACTTCCTTCCACAGAGCTCATGTAGGGAGCCAGGCCAACCAAAGCCTTTCAGTTTTGCTTTCCCTTCCCCTCCTGTCAGACCCAGGCTGCTGCTCCAAGCCAGCAGCACTCTGAGTTCCCACTGTTCCTGCAAAAACCTCTGCCTTTACTAAGGGAACATGAAAAGCAAGAGAGTGGTTCCTAAGCAAAGCTGTGGGAGGCTTTCATCCCTCAGGTTTTCCCTTCAGTAAACCTTTGCAACATTCCTGTTCTCCAGGAGGAGGCTGATTCTTCCCAGCAAAACTGAATGAATTGAGTCCCTCCATTCCTACTGGGCTTTGTAACTCCTGCCCTCCCTCAGCTCCTGCCCAACTTCTCATAATGACTCAGCATTATTCTTACAGCAATTTGGTGTTTCAGATTTCATCACTGAGAGAGACAACACCTCTCCAGAACCAAAGATACCCTGAGCTCTCTGATTCCACTTGGCCCCAAGGCCTCGTACACCAAACACTCCCTGAAGTGGCTGCAGAGGCTTTGCAGAGAGGTGAAATAGAGTCCAGGAGAGAGGAATTGCCTGAGGTACCATCCTTTGGTCTGTGGCAGCACCTGATCATCACTTGGGAGATGGAAAAATTCTTCCTTGCTTCCAGAGCTCAACCCTGCCCTGGATTGTGTGATGTTTGCCCTGAGGTTTAAATGGCAGCAAGCACATGGTTCTCCCCCCCAAAACATGTGGTTGGTTTTGTTTTCTGCTCTCCACCACCAGCACTGCTGATGTTTGTGGTCTCTCCTGGGCACTTCAGCAGCTTGTGGGAATGGTTTGGCCATAGATGCCATCAAGCAGGTCTGGCACCTTGGATCTGCCAAAGCTTCACTGACCTTGCAACTCCTTTTTCTTTCAGTTTGGTGACCTCACATCCCTGTCCCCAACACTGCTGGAGAAAGGTAAATCCTCTGGGTCAGGGCGGGATCACTGTGGGAGGGGGAAACTTGTGCTGGCTCTTCCACCCTGCTATGTTGGGAAAAAGCTGCTCTTCCCTGTGGTCCCCACTCTGATGCTGAGCCCTGTGCTTTGCAGATGACATCAGTGAGCTGAGCAGTGAGGTGGACACAGACAGGGCCATGGGGGAGCCGCTGGTCAAACGGGAGCGCAGCGACCCCGGCCACTCGCTGCAGGAGATCTGACACAGGGACTCAGCTGCTCTCCAGCTGTGTGAAGACATCCAGAGCCAGGTTGGATGGTCACAAACCTGAGCCTCCCTGGATCTGCGTTATTAGTGCCTCTTAGTTTCTCTTTATGTTTACTTTTGTTTGCGGATGGGCTCCGGGGTGAGCCGGGGCAGTTGCTGGGCTGGGGCTGCTTTGGCCACCAGCTTCCCTCCAGTGTGGCTGCTGGCTGGAGGGAGAAGCTCCAGAGTCTGCTCCCAAGCAATGGAAACCTCCGTGGTCAGCAGCAGATCGGATGTGCCTGGCTGGGAAAGCCTGTGCTCCCTCTCCAGCTCGGAGTGAGACAGGCGAACGAGGCTTTCTCTTTCAGGGAAGGTGGTTTGGATTCCTTCCCCACTTCTCAGACTTCACTGTGATACAAACTTGAACCAATCAGTGCCCAAGAAGAAGGAAAAATACCTGACCCTTCTCGTCCAGCCTTTCCAGACAAGCTGTCCTGGCTCTGGCTTTGCCAAATTACTCATACCAGGGAGCACAGGACAGTTGGTCTCTCTCACCTGGGGAGAGAGCTCCAGCTAACATCCATCTGATCCTGGCGGACACACGTGTGCTCTGGGACTACAGGACGAGCATTTCCACCTGCTCCCATGTCTCCCCAGCCTGGCATTTCACCACTGATCCCTGAATGCTCCTGGGACACTGTCAGGCCAACTCAAGATACCAAAGGACTCCGAGGAAGCGGCAGCTGGTCGCAGAGCGTGTTCCTTGCCCCTCACACCCCAACGCCCATGGGCAATCCCCTGCCAACCCCATGGCAATCCCCATCCTTGCCAGGGGACCCAGGCTGAGGGCAACTGGTCCCACATCCTGGGGTTTGTGAAATTCTCACTCCATGTCCTGCTCTGACGTCGAAGGACAGTGCAGCCCCATCCGGAGTGGGACGAGGGTGTGCGACCGCAGTGCCTTAGGGTGGGCCATGTCCCACCTCCCCCCGCTCCGGGCGAGCCAGCACAGCTCAGACTGCTCCAGCAGCTCAGCCTGTGGAACGAGGGGCTGTCACAGACCCTGGGGGGCTCAGCACTCCGGTGGCATTTCCCCTTTTGGATCCCTTTGCCTTTTCCTGCAGCACCAGTGCAGTGGTGTCTCCCGTGGCGCTGAGCTGGGGGAGCTCAGCAGGGTTTGTTCTCCTTTTCCATGTCCTGTGGGGTCTGTGCTGATTACACTGGGGTGATGTGAGCTACAGGGCAGAGGAGGGGGAAATCTGTCATCAAGCCAAACTGCAAAGACAAAGCCCCGGGGCAACTCTTTCTGTGAATAAAGGCCGTGTCATAAATAGCTTTTATTATTATGGTTTCCCACGATACAGTACTTGGTGTGTGTGTGCTTTTCCAGGGGTCTCGTGTACATTTGCATAGCAGAGTATGTTCTATCCAAATCTATTCTTTCCTCATTCCAGTGGTACTAAAGGTAGCTGTGACACTTTAAAAACACGTTACTAATGGCAAGTGAAACGAAAAGTGTGTGTAGTGGCACATCTTTCCCTCTGCCTGTCCCGTGCTGTGGTCTTCAGGGTGATGTTTGTCTGTACATGTCTGATCTGGAAGTGGCAGGAGAGAAGTGAGAAAGGATTCAAGTGTAAATAACAGCAAAAATTCCCCGGGTCAGAGTCCACACTTCAGATCCTGCTGGTGAGATAAGAGGGTCTAAAACAAAAAAACAAACAACTGAGCAACCAAATCTTAACTCCCCTCTCCCACAGAGTGCAGTAGGAAGTTCAGCTGGAGCATTGGCTCTTTCACCGAGGGAACCCAACCACCTTCTGCTGCCCACGGACCTGCAAACGAGATGCTCTGGAGCTCTGCAGCACTGTGCAAGGAGGGCTGAAGAACCACCCAGACCCTCCATGCACAGAATTCCAGCTAAACCTGAATAGCAATAAACATGTATCAAATGCTCAGGCCTGAACGAGAGTTGTTGTGGTCCCATTTCTTTGGTGATCCCTGAGAGGAGACACGAGGAGATGCTGCAGCCTTGCAGTGTTGGAGAGATGCAGGAGCTGCTCAGTGCAGGGTCATTAAGGCAGTTTGGAGCAGGGATCTGGTGTGTGCAGATTCCCCATGGAGCAGCAGTTGGTGTGTAGGGATAACCCCCTGAGCTCTCAGAACGGAGAAGAGGCTGAAGGATCAGGCTGAGCATGAGGCTATAGGAAGCATTTCCTAATTCTGCTTCCAAACTCACTGAGAGGATGGGAGCAGTGAGATAGGGATGCAATGAGTGCTGGATCATTTCTGCTGACCCCTGAGGAAGGGGAAGGTTTAGCCTCCACCTTTGCTTCACTCTCCCTCTGGATTATGCCCAGTCTTACAGGGATGGCTGGACCAGCTAGAACCTTTTCCTTTGGATACTGAGCCTTGGGGCTGGCAGCAGGGAGTTATTTCCCCTCTGGGAAGCTGGGCAGCACCTCCTGACCCTGAGCATACCTGACTCCAAGCAGAAAGCAAACACAGCTCACAATACTCCTACTGGTACACACACAACCTCAGTCTGCCTCTGTTCCACGGCCCCTGCAAAGTGGACAAATCCTGCAGAGATTTCAGCATGAACATCCCAGGACTTTCTCTTTCATCTCACCCCTGTGGAGCTCCCAACAGCAGAGAACACCAGGAGGTGGCAGGGGAAGGGGAGGTGGCAGGGACAGTAACTCCAACCCCAGGGAGATCAGGGGAGTGCAACATCCCAGAAGGTGTTTGGCACTGCCAGTCCCTGTGGCTCATCCCAGAAGGATGAGCTTCAAGCTGGACAGTACAGCACATCCCAGGGGTTCACTGGGAGCAGCCCAGTGTGGCTGGGGCAGGGGACACTGCAGTGCCATCAGCCTGGGAGATGCTGATGTGACAGCCAGGATGTCCTGGGGAGCTGCCAGGATGTACAGGTGGGATGAGCCCTGGTCTTGCCTCCTGTTTGTCCCCAGGGGAATGTGTTCCTTGGCTGGAATGGGTTTGGGTTCATGGTCTGGGTCCTGGCACTCCTGGATCATACCCATAGCTTCAGCTGTGCCTCACCAAGGCAGCAGAGAACAAGCACTTGTGTCTAGAAACCTCTGAGACAGAGGCACTTGTGTCTAGAAACTTCTGAGACAGAGGCACTTGCAAAGTGAAATGATGCAAAGTTCTCAAAGTGAAAACCAATACAAAAATACAGATTTGAAAACAGGAACTGGAGTCACCTTCTGTTCTTTCCTTGTCACTTCTTTCCTTTTGACTGAAACAGCCTCTTCCCTTGTGCCAGTTGAACCCTTGGCTGGTCTGTGTGGCCACAGGACACAGAAACAGCAGCTAAACCCCTGCATGGACCAACGGGTGAGGGTCAGCTGGGCTGGGATCCCAGCACTGACCTCTCCAGCGGCAGATCCAGTTTCCAGCTGGCTCTGTAGCCCCCTGTGCATCACCCCCAGCCCAGCAGGGCCCCCCTGCCTGCTCTGACACCCATGTCCTCACCCCTATGTACCCTCACCTCCTGCTGCTGCCAACACCAGGCTCATTCCACAGGGATATTTCATCCCAGCCCTCCTCCCCCAGCACACTGAAGCCATGGACTGTCCTGACCCCCCCAGCCCGTGCCCTGCCCTGACTTCACTCCATTCTTGGAGCTCTTTTGTTCCCTCACTGGGGTGGGAGATGTTTCTTCATGGGGAAAGACCTTTGCCTGTCCCTCTGGCAGCACCAAGAGCCCAAACAAAGCCCTGAACTGAACTTTCCCTCCACCTCTACCTCTGCTTGGCCACTACTGTCTCTGCACAAGACAGAGAAACTGAGGCATGGACTGAGATACCTCACAAAATAGTTCAGTGCCCCAGTGGGGACCATGGGAACCTATTGCTGCCCCTGCCTAGCTCCACAGCCAAGGCAGGAGGAGCTCAGCTGGTCCCAGGCTCAACTGGAGCAGTTTAACCACAAACAGGTCTCACCTGGAGCAGATGGGTGTGGGGGCAGCTCCACAACCCCTCCCTGCAGCTCCTCTGGGGTGGCTGTGCTTATAAACCCACAGCCCTGGCTGCTCTGGGGCTTTTGTCTCTTTTCCTTGGCTTTTTCT
>NW_008684177.1:0-12995 GCF_000695815.1 Acanthisitta chloris
GCGTTAGTAACACATAGGGGATAAGAAATTCAGACTAATTTCATTCAACATATTTCTACAGCAAGTTGCAATTCATTGAACTGTTTTGTTTCACAGAGGCCTACGAAAGAACCTGTCGGTATTTGGCGAGGAAGAGCAATTCTGTGGTGGTAGCTGTTGAGTAAGTGGAGTCACTCCAGACACAGTATGAGAAATTTGTGCCTCCTCCTGGGTTTGTAAGCCGTTGCTGCACATCAGGTTCCTTGTAAAGTAAATTCAGTAACTATTGCATGTGTTCAGTTTAGAGAAATCCACTGAAAACCTTTCACATATTATTTATCAATTTGCTATGCTCATATTTTCTAACAATTTGCTGGGAAATGTTCACTTCAGTTTCTAAGTAGAATTGCTGATATCTGAGTCAGACACACCAGCCTTATGTGTCTGATCCCAAAATTTTTTCCTGTGAAAAGTGATGAGACACTGGCACAGGTTGCCCAGGGAGGCTGTGGCTGCCCCAACCCTGGCAGTGTTCAAAGCCAGGTTGGTTAAAGCCTTGAGCAACCTGCTCTGGTGGGAGGTGTCCCTGCCCAGGGCAGGGGTTGGGGCTGGATGACCTCTAAGCTCCATTCCAATCCCTTAACGTTCTCTGATACGATGAAATAACTCTGCAAGTTCCTTCTGTCACCTAAAGGATAGATAAAGGTGTTCTTTGCAAAGATAGAACAGTGTACTGACTCTCCTAAACATGAAGGAGTGGTAGCAAACAATTCATCAAAAGCATTAATTTGGATCAATTCTATTGCTGTGATTAGAATCTCACAATATTTTCCTGTCTCCAGAGAGAAATACATGAATGACAAGACATCATTCACTCCATATGACTATGCTAAAACACTTTCACTCCTCTTCAGGTATCGTTTAGCCCCTAAACATCCATTCCCAGCCCAGTTTGAGGACTGTCTCACTGCCACCATCCACTTCCTGAGGACTGCACAGGACCATGGAGTTGACCCTTCCCGTGTTGTCATCTGTGGAGACAGCAGTGGAGGTGCACTCACTGCAGCTGTTAGCCAAGCCCTGGGGTACAGAAGAGATGTCCCCAAGCTGAG
Organism: Acanthisitta chloris; assembly: GCF_000695815.1. Lineage (NCBI taxonomy): Eukaryota > Metazoa > Chordata > Aves > Passeriformes > Acanthisittidae > Acanthisitta > Acanthisitta chloris. The sequence goes on from NW_008684177.1 coordinate 1,092, forward strand.
AGCACAAATCCTGATCTATCCTTTCCTCCAGAGTGTGGACTTTGATTTGCCTTCTTACCAGCAGAATGCAAATATCCCTGTTCTGCTACGGGAACGGACGGTTGTTCTTGGCTTGAAATATCTTAATATAGACTTGTCTGTTATCAAAGAAGTATTTAAAGGTTGCCACCTTCCAGAGGATATGAAACTGAAGTATCAGAAATGGGTGAGTGCTGACCACATCCCTGAGGAGTTTAAAACAAGAGGTTACAAACCAAGTCCGACACATCCATTCTCAAAAGAAACCTATACAAAGGCTAAGATTATGTTTGACCCTGTTTTTTCCCCACTGTTATGTGAGGACAGTGTCATTGCTCAGCTCCCTGAGACTTTCATTTTGACCTGTGAATTTGATGTGCTCAGAGATGATGGATTGCTGTACAAGAAACGATTAGAGGATCATGGTATCAAAGTGACCTGGTGCCATCTGCAAGAGGGAATCCATGGAACAATGTTCTTAGCTCTATTTGGTAGGCCAATAGCATTCCAATCTGGAATTAAAGGCCTGGAAAAGATAGTAAGTTTTCTACGATTGATGTAAAATTCCATTTCTTCTTTTCCTTATTCCCCTCTCTTACTGCTTACAATGACTTTTAAAAAAATCCTCATTTGTCCTTTCCTTAAACCATCAACTTATATTTCTTCATTGCACCTGATTTCTTTTTACCCAATAAGACAATTTTGTGATGGCTTTTACTTAATTTTCTCTTAGGATCAATTTTGCCATGGCTTTTACTTAATTTTCTCTTAGGAAAGGCAACATCAGGTTAGCTTACATTTCCTGCCTTTACCACCTCTTCAATTTTCACTTGTAGCTGTTAAAGATCTTGTCTCCATAGCCAGGGTTTTGCAATGTGGTTTGTTTCAATACCTTTCTGGTCATCCTAAAACACAAACTACATTTGAGGACAACCCTGGTCAGGTAACAGGGAATGAATGCAGAGGTACAGTGGATAATGAGCATGTGTAATGGTTTCTGAAATGTACCTAGTGACAGCTGAAGTTGAGACCAGCTTAAAGAGAACTGAAAATAGCAGGGAAAATGTGAATAATGACATCCCTCAAAGAAGGGGAAGGAAAGGAGAGAGGAGCATAAAGGGTTAGGCCTGGAGATGTGGAGGTTATTGCTTAAGGAAACCAACATCCATTAAAAAAAATCATGCATATACATTTTATGTATAGATAAAAGACATGTGGGCATAGAAAGTACTATCAATTCCTTCACACAGAGTTTGCAATAAGTGTAGGCCTGAACTGCCTGAGGCAGGAAGGACTTTGCTGTGGAGGGACTGTGCCATCACAGGGAAAGGAGAATGAAGGAGAAAGAAAATATAAACAAAGAAAGTTCATAACGCTTTTAAACAGTTTACAACAAGAGCTGAAGGAGTAAGTAAAACACTAGAAAATAAAACGACCTAACAAGACTGTGAGACTATTTTCTTAGAAATGTACTCAAGTTCTGCCTGAAATGTCCGTAAATGGTTTAATGACTCTGTTCTGAGGCCAATGTAGAGCAGTGTAATGGGTTTGGGTTTTATTATATGTGCCTGAGGTGATGATTTGCTCTAGAGTTTGCACTGAGGGAAGACACAGCCCAAGCCATGCTGCTCTCCAGGCAGCAAGGAGTGTGGACAAGGCTGGACCATCCAGAGTTATTAACCCAAATAACGTGGCCATGAGCCACATTTCTTTAGGTGTCTCTCCACTTTGGCACAAAGGCACTAGATCAGACACGACAGGCTTCAGGAGCAGATCAGAACACCCTCAAGACCTGATTACTACTAAAATGCTGGAAACTCAGTGTGCAGGGAGGTCTGGGCCCTCTTTGAGCAGCTCTGTGCTGCAGGAAGATGTGAAATGAAGGAAGGGAAAGCAAAGTGCTGTGCAGCTTTCCCTCAGCAGATGTCAGCACACAGCTGAGTTGGTAACAGCCTGGCAAACCTCCTTGTTCCCTGGCACACAAAACGAGCACCTCAAAGACATTCCCAGAGGTCTCTGGCTTGGATTTAAATATTCACCTGAACCAGGCTTGGATTTAAATATTCACTTGAGCCTGTCGTTAGGCCTCCATAGCCTGAAGCTATGGAGGACCATGCAATAACAGAGCACATTTTTAAGCCATGACACCTTGTGATTACCTGTTCTAAAATCATCGAGTTTGGAGTGTTTGTTCCAGGAGTCTACAAATTCAGTTACCTCCTGCTTCACTGTCTTTATGTCACCTCCTTGTACCACTCTAGTTAAAAGTCACACACCACAGCAAGTGTTTTTAAATACACTGGCAATAAGCAAACATTCCAAATTTATCAGCTCGATTATTTGTAAATAATCTTATTTACTCCAAAGGATTTAACACTAGTGTCCGCCTATGTTGTACTGCTCCTGGAATAAATAGGCACAATCTTGCAAGCTGTGGCTGCTTTTATTCCTGCCAGTCTCCCTTCTCTGCTTGCCCATTACCTCAGTGATTCAAAGGGAAGAAAATTCTAATCTAAATATTTGGAGTACTGAGACCAGGGCAAAATAAGGACAGTTGTAGTTATTTTATTTCCATTCAAATGACTTCTGACTTAGTAAGATTACATTTTGGTGTGTTGACTTGCCATGAAATCTCAGGTGGATGTTCCAGACCAGCTTGGTTGGAATCCATTTGTGTGGAACAGAATTCATCCACTTTGAGAAACAGAATTGCACAGCTACAGAGACACATACACACAACATTCACCCACATTCCCAAATGCTGCCTAAAAAAACCTGTTGTATCAGCATTTCAAACCTTTACCTGCTCTGAATGGTACAGCACAAGAACTGAATGTCCATTGTTGAGTGCTAATATACAATATTTGTCATATTTTTTACGTTCATTCAGCTTTTTGCTCCAGAATCTGTTAGCAGCTGTTTAGCCTAAGTGTCATTTGGAAGGGACAGGCTTCAGAGAATAACTCAGAGGAAGAAAGGAAAGGTTCAAGTAAAGCTTTATGGCAGACTAAGTGGAAAATGGATTTCAGTCGTGGGTTAGAGCAAAACACACAGGGAGTAGCAACTAATTTGGGTGGGGAGATGGAGATAAGAAAAAGGGAGGACACCGGAAGGTAGGTAGGAGGCAGAAAAATGAAGGAGATAGATGAAGCAAATACACAGCCCCTTAAAAAACCAGTATGGTAAAGCAGGTACTAAGCTATCAATTAAAGTTTCTTCTTGTCACTGTGAAGGGTGTATGAAATCCATCTCACAGACTGGAAGACTCAGGCTTGAAGGTATGAAGAGGTCTGAGATGCTTTCAGTCATTTGTTTACAAAACTTCAAGAAAAGAAATGTGACCTGAAGGATGGCAAATTCCTCACGTGCTCTACTTGATAAAACCAAAGAGTCAAACTACTCTAGAGAGTCTAACTGTCCTACTATATTACCTGGAGAAAATACTAAGAATAATTTTTAAAAGCCAGGCAAATTATATGTACCAGAGTGTTTCATTTTGAAATGAACATGAAAAACATAAATAAAGGACTGTATCAGAAGCTATTACTTCTGGGTTTTTTTGGTTTGGTTTTTTGGAGTCCATTATTTTTCCCCTGTCTTCTTCCATCAGTAATTAAGCTTGGCTGTACCTGCTGGAATGAATACCCCAGTCATCACAGCTGACTACCTTGCCATGCTGCAGTTACTCAGCGTAGCATTTCCTGTCACACAGTCCCTCAGTCAGCTAACTCGAGGCTGAGAGTGGCATGAAACAGGCTGCAATCAGAACTGACATGTTTTTGCAATGTTGTAGAGATTCACTTTGCATGAAGAGCAGTAACACATGACAGTCATACAACTCATCAGCACCAGCTCCCCCAACCCTTCTGCCTTCCTCAGGGTTGGGTTTGACAGATGTTGCCTCTTCTGCTGCTAACTGAGGTGAAGGTGATGAGTTTTACACATTCTCAGCCTACAAAGCTACAGAAGCCTTTGAAACTCCCATAGGTTGAGCCTGGGGAAAACTAGCAAATACCAGAATTCATTGGATAGGTATCAGGACCATTCTTTGCCTTCCCAACACTACTGTGGCCATTAGAAATATAAATTAAGACAAGAATGAATTTTAGAGGTGACCAACCCCTTACATAAACAGAGGTTTGCTGATGAGAAAAATGGGAAGAATTTACTCAATTGGAAGAATTTATTATTTTAGATTCTGTACTCACCAAGTGATTCACTGAACACATCAGTCTCCTCAACACTAAGTTCAGTGGATAAAGTATGAATTTGGGGACCTCTGTGTAGGTGTTTCATAAGAATAAAGAATCATATGAGATCCTTAATGCACCTTACAATACCAAAGAGGGGAAACCACACGAGGTGCTGAACTGAAGGATTTTTGTTCTGATTGCCACAACTGTACAACAGACTCTTAGTGATGACAACTGCCAGGGCATAACATCAAAAAGCAAACAAACCAAGCCCCAAACTGTCCCTTTGTCAATTTAGTTTTAAATCAAAATAGACAGCCAAGCAATATTCCTTCCACTCTCAGATCCATCAAGGTTTCAAAACAGAGATGGTATCTGTGAGGTGTTTGGAATTAAAGGCCAATAATGACTGACTCACTGAAGAGGTGAAGAAAAGTCTTGTGCCATACAGCTACAGAAGAGAGACATGTGCTCCTTGGTATGAAACTTGCATAATCTGAGCTGACCATTCCAAATATCAGGTGTTTAGTTCATTCTGGTTGCCTTTAAAAGTTTCATTCACTGTCACTGAAGTACTAAGTGCCTTTAGGAATTTATTATTCTTGCTTACATGTTCTTTTGAAAGCACAGAAATTGCCTCCTCTGAGGATTCAAATACAAGAAATCATCCAGAATGCTGAAACACAATATTCAGAGCTGATCTCCATGTAGGAATATATTTCAGGCTATCTGGATTGATGGCACAGCCATCAGGAATAAGCATTTAGTGAGAACTGTGCTGTTCTGACAGGGCTATATGGCAAACAAACAACAAAAGCCACAGACTGTGCTGTAACATCACACTACATAGAAACTATTTCTAGAACTAATGAGCATGAGCATCACTGGGATGTCCCAGCAGTGCTGAGAGCCCTGTGGAGAAGAGTTGATAAGCTCAGGACAGGCTGAGCACTGACCAGGAGTATCTGGGTTTGGTTCCATGCTCTACTGCCTGACATTCCCCATATCCTACCTTTGTGCCCAAAATGAGCCAACCTCAACACAGAAAAAGTCCTTCCTGTGAGCAGCTGTTGACCTGCCTGTTTCACAAGCCTTGGTTTTATCCCACACATTCTTATCTTCCCAAGCCAACGTTGTGCAAATCAGCTGTCAGTATTGCTTTAATACTGTGCTAATGAAGCTAAGGATTAAATCTGTTTTCAGACTGGAATTCCACTTGGAAAGCCAAGCCACTAAAAAGGTTTGGGAGCTGTAAATTTTAAATAGTGTGGAAAACGGAGTTGTAGCAAGAAGAATACAAACCAGAAAAAATGATTTCACCAAACAACTGCCACCAAGTGTAATCATCCCTCAGTAGCACACATGTTTTCATGATGCCTTTGCATTGAGCTACAAACAAGGATGACAATGAATAGGACACTTTTTTTCACTAATCAGTGATGGAAACAATAGTGGCTTGAACCTACAAACACATCTCCATGTGTCTGGAAAGACCTTCCTGTATGTTAGGGCTTGCACTGATTCTGCTTGCACTCCTATTCCACAGTAGTAGGACAGTATCTATGTAGTAGTAGAAAAGTTTCTGTGCATAATGTACACACACATCACCTAAACAGAGCAAATCCTTCTGCTGGAGCATATCCCAGATTGTATTGAAACCAAAATTAAAGCATGAATAGGTCTGTGAATTCCTCTGTGAAACACAGGGTATAAAAAAATGTGGATTTGACAGTTTTTCTTCACAGAGAAGTATATATTTACAACTTGAGGCCAACTGCAAGTCGCCCCATGTGACTCAAATTTAACACTGCAGCTGGAATGTCCATGAATGCACAACAAACCAAACAGATCTTCAAATCAGGGCCCTTCTGCTACCTCGTGGTATCAATCAATTCCATGGGCTCAATGGTATCAATCAATTCCATCTGGTAAGTCCATGGATTTTGAATTCCACCTTTTGGAAAGGGTACAAACCTCCCCCTGCCCTGTCCTCACCGTAAGGAAGTATTGCCAGTAATATCATTACCAAGCAGAAGGGTGGAGAAAATTAGGGTATTGCAACACTAATAAATTTTTATTTCTGCTTATGACCTGAGAGCTTAGTCTCCTGTGAAGTCACCTCAGACACACTTGAAGGCAAAGCTTAAGCCAGTGTACTCAGCCTTCACTTCTCTTGAAGCGAAATGGCATCTGTTTATAGAGCTCTAGCAATTATAGGAATGGTTTTTATTTCTCCTGTTGTACTACCAGCAGTGGTTTTCATAGGGGTATTATATGATTTTTTCAGTTCAGAACTGCCACCTGGAATTGGGGAACCTCTAAAGCTTCGTTTTTACCATTCCTTGATGACTGCAGCCATGGTCTTGGTAAGTTCACTTTCTTAACACTGGGGATTTCACTTTCATTTGGGCAGGATATTTGGGAGCTGGAAGATAATGGCTTAAGAAATAGGAAAAAAAAACCCCAGCAATTCACTCCTTTGAAGCCTGTAAGCATTGCTATATGAACCCAAACATGTCAAATTAACTCATAAAACCAATAGGATTAATCTGAAAAGCTTCTTTAGATTTTTCAGTCAAACTGCAGCCACTTTATGTTGAAAAACTGTTTCACATGAAGATTTAAAGCAAATAATTAGATGTATCCTGTACCTATTGAGCTGTATGTATGTAGAATAGTTCTGTCTGTTCAGGAACGAGCCTACATTAATCCTCTTCTTCCAAATTCTTCCAACAGGGAAAGATTTTGGAGAAGTTGGGGATCTGCAGTGATTTAACCGTACTGCGAGTACTGTTTAATGGAATTCCCCCATGGAGAGATTCCAAACTGCTTATCAAAGATCTCAGAGTAGATGAGGTACCACTGAGGATTTATCAGCCCAAAAACCCACCCAGTGGGAAGAGAAGAGGAATTCTGTACTTTCATGGAGGCGCTGGCACATTCGGGAGCATTAGTAAGAAATGGGCAGGTTTTACTCTCCAAGTCAAATCCAAACCTTCAACATTTTTAACTGCAGCCATGTGTCACTCAGTGTCTGCCCTGTCCCTCCCAATGACACCAGTCTTTGCAATCTCACTACAAACTGGAAAAGCATTTGTGGAATGAATAGTCTCACGTTAAGGGGAGTCACATCTCAGCTTCCCTTGGGCTACAGACCTGTGGTCCAGAAACCCCTAACTGAGCTGTCAGCTATCAGCAGAGACACTCTGCTCCTCCTCCTGCTCTTCTGAGAAAGGTGTAGTTTGCTGGGGCAGCAAAGCATGTAACACTTAAATCACTGTGAGGAAATTCAGTTCACAGGGTGTTCTTGTACCTTAACTACTGGCTTGCTTAAAGTAATGTGTAGCAACAGTCCTGGAGTAAGAGTTGGAATCCATGTGTGTTCCCTCCTCCTTTATACTCCATTTCTTCTGGAAATGTACCTTCAAATGCAGAATACAGAGCTCAGCCTAGACCTGCTTTCTGCAATAATCAAGTATCCTGAAACTGTCTGCAACCAGTAAATTAGCAGCAGCTACAATGAAGAACAGAATCAGTGGACAGATACATATGACTTATTCCATAAAATCCATACAAATGGATGGCATTAAAATCCAATGCAAGTGGAAGTCAGGCCTCATGCACAGAGTCACAGAATGGTTTGGGTTGGAAGGGACCTTAAAGCTCATCTCATTCCACCCTCTGCCATGGGCAGGGACACCTTCCACTAGCACATGTTGCTTCAAATCCCATCCAACCTGGCCTGGAACACTCCCAGGGATGGGGTAGCCACAGCTTTTCAAGGCTCCAAGCAGGAGCAGGAAGGAGATTTTGGGATTACGGCAGAAAATTGACTGACAGTGTTGACACAGTGCACAGTAGCAAATAAAGTGCTAGGGACTATCATCAGGAAAGGCCAAAACAAGAAACTTCTTTATGCCATTGTAACAAATTCATGGTGTATCTGGAAGGTAAATATATGATATATATATAGTATAATGGTTATAGTTCTTGTTCCCATTCCTCAAAAAGACAGAGCAGTACTGGAAAGCCTCAGAGAGAGGCTGCATAGGTGACAAAATTATTCTGTACAGAGAATAAACCAACAGACTATGACTCTTCAGGCTGGAAAAGACAGATGAAGACAGATACACTGAATGTCCACAAAATCATGAGAAGTGAAAGTCAAACAGGAACGATTACCTGGTTTTGTAATTATTCTTACAGTCCAAGAGTCACCAAATGGAAGTAGTGACTGCCAGGTACAAAAGGAGCAACAGTAATGCCTCTTCACACCTCTGTAAGCAAGTTAGGGAACTTGTCCCTGCACAAAGCTGCTAATGTTAAAATCAAGAAGTGGTTTGGTAATTCAGTGATGAAATGTTAATCAAGGGCATTAGGCATAAAGACATAATTTATGTCTTAAAGGAGTGCCCTGAGCTCCAACTTCTTGCATGCTTATTACTGCACCTTATTACTGTGCTTGTCCTCAGCTCATGCTCTCCTTAGACACCTTTGGTTGACCATCATCTGAGCTGTGAGACCAGCCCAGACAGATTTCTGGGTTTCCCCAGGACTTCCATCCTTACATTCTTATGTGCTGCCCCAACAGCCAGGAAACACATTAAGGTGTACAGACCACACTGCACAGCAGAATTTTCTCATTGATCTCATGTTGCAGTGCCTTGCACACAGCAGATGTTCAGGGATCCATATTTTCATTTCAAAAGGCTCTTTCATTTGTAGATCATCATTTCTGATAAACTTTCTCTTTAGGATCCTTTGAAAGACTATGCCGCTATATGGCCAAAAAATGCAACTCGGTGGTTGTGTCTGTTGGGTAAGTGCCACTTTTCCATAGAACTATTTATGGCAATAGAGCTTGCAGTTGAAACATTGCTGAAAAACATGCTGAAAATATTTACTATTTTAGCTTGTTGCTCCCTGTTTTTCACTTAAACCTTTCATTGAATTGAGACACGTACTTGCAGGCAAAGTGTTCTAAAATAGCTGCAGTACCATTAGTTTGGCTTTCCAGGCTACACTGGTTAAAAAAATATAATCTTTACAATGTAGGGGGGGAAAAAAAGGGGACAGAACTCCCACAGCAATCTCAAACAACAGGAATTAAAGTGGAGTTATGTTTACAACTCCTCTGACACTAACCACAAGCTCTGTGACATTCCAGGTACCGTCTGTCCCCTGAACACCCATACCCAGGGCAGTACTCTGACTGTCTCAATGCCACCCTATACTTCATGAAGAATTTAGAAGAGTATCACGTGGATCCTGCTCTCATCATCATTAGTGGGGACAGCTGTGGAGCTAATTTTGCTACAGTTATTTGCCACATGCTGCTGAATGCACGGGATCTGCCTAAAGTACGTGCTCAGGTCTTGCTCTACCCAGGACTGCAGGGCTTGGATTTTCAGTTGCCTTCCTACCAGCAGAATGCTTCAGTCCCCATCCTGTTCCGGAAGCTGGTGATCTACTTCTGCTTTCGTTACCTTAACAAAAAACCCTCATTTTTTGAAGATATCATACAGAACTGTCATGTTCCTGAGAGCATGAGACTCAAGTATAAAAAGTGGATAAGTGCTGACATTATTCCCGAGGAGTTTAAGGTTAGAGGCTATGTACCACCGAAACCCACATCATTTAAACCTGAAGTCTATGAAGTAGCCAAAGAAGTTTTAGGACTAACGTTTTCCCCACTTTTAGCTGAAGACTCCATTATTTGCCAACTGCCTGAGACCTACATGGTGACCTGTGAGTTTGATGTGCTGAGGGATGATGGACTGTTGTACAAGAAGAGACTGGAGGACAATGGTGTGCAAGTGACCTGGTATCATTCTGAGAGTGGCTTCCATGGAATTTTAGCCTTTTTTGGCTATGGCATTTTTGACTTTTTGTCTGGAAAAAAGATAATGGATAGTACTGTGAATTATATAAACAGTTTATAGAAGTATTCGTCAGAAGGAAGATGCAAGTCTTATGTTATCCTCTATGAATTTATACTTGGCAAAAATGTAAACACTTTGGATTTACAGTTTGGCTTTTGACTGCATTTTGTGCTTTCTGATTTCTATTAATTCAGTGACTCTTGGACAAATGTTAAGATTAATTAAATCCCATTCTAGAAAACATTATTATAAACACACAGCAGTAAGACTGAACAAATGTTAAGATTAATTAAACCCCATTCTAGAAAACTTTATTATAAACACACAGCAGTAAGACTGAGATTCTAAGGAGGCTCCTGGCACATCCTGTTCACTAAACCCCAAGTGATTCCAGTGTGTCTGCAGGGGTGGCACACACTGAAGGCAAGTGGCAAGAACATCTCTTCCAGAAGATTCTTCAACTGCCCAGAAATGGTGAAGACAACAACCAAGGTCAAGTTTGGCCCTTGTGAGACAGAAGGTGTTAGGGTATCAGATGGAGAACTCAGGGTCTATGAAGTCTTAGGGCAGACAGTGGAATTGCAGCCATGGGTTTTATCTCTAGGGTTAGTGTGCACAAAGACTGCACTGCTCTAGAAATGGGGGGTCAAAAGGAAGATTTCTGCCTGGAGCAGAAGTCCTAAAGTGGAGGTAGCATAGGTTTGACTTTGTTTAGAATCTGAGAAATGATGTTACATTTTGGAACTTCATTCTTAAACTGGAATCCCTCAACTTCAGCGAGTGTGTGTCATGTTGGGGAAGTGCAGAGGTGAGACTGATTCTCCTTTCTGCAGCCTTGTCCCTCTTTCAGGATTATCTTTATGCTCAAGGCTCCTTGTTATGCTGTTTGTAGAAATAATCCTGAAGATGGTGTAAGAAGGCAGAGAAGAACAACACTGGATTGTCTATACTATCCCTGTAAGGCTGTGGTGCTTCTGTGATCCTTTCAACAACAAAAAATAAAAGCTAAAATAAAAACTATTTCTCTTACAAAAGTGAAAGTTATATTTGCTAAACACACAGACTGATAACCCTACCTCAACCCCTCGTGGTCAGAGGGACATTGTGACCCAGGCAGGCAGAGACCACGATCTGGCTCATTCTGCCTGTTCACACCTGTGCTCTGCACAGCAACTGGTTTACCAGACAACTGGAAACGATCACATAACTCTGCAAACATAATGCAAATGGAAAGTTCAGGAGCACCATTGGGTGAGCTGTTTGTTTAAATATACATCTGGATTTCTGCTGGTTTTAAACAAACCTTGAGCAACCTGATCTAGTGAGGAGGTGTCCCTGCCCAGGGCAGGGGATTGGGACTAGATAATCTGTAAGGTCCATTCAACTCCTAAATTCTATGATTCTGTGATTCAAAATATTTCCTTCTACTTCAGAATATTTTATGCTGACCATGTGCCCTATTAAAATACATTTTTTTCTCACTGGAAAAAAAAGATGAAATTTCATTTTTTATAAAGTTTTCTAACTAAAATGACAAGGTACTTTTCCCTCATCACTTTAACATGATTTAACTTTAAAAACAACAACACATTGCTGCTTAATGAAGTTAGATCCCTCTACAGCACCCTGCCAGGAGGTTGGAGTCAGGTGGGGGTTGGTCTCTTCTCCCAGGCAACCAGCAGCAGGACAAGAGGGCACAGACTCAAGCTCTGCCAGGGGAGGGTTAGGTTGGATATTAGGAAGAGATTTTTTACAGAGAGAGTGCTCAGGCATTGGAATGTGCTGCCCAGGGAGGTGGTGGATTCACCATC
>NW_008684177.1:13037-21139 GCF_000695815.1 Acanthisitta chloris
TGGATTCACCATCCCTGGGGGTTTTCAAGCTGAGACTGGATGTGGCACTTATTGCCATGGTCTAGTGACCACAGTAGGGTTGGACTTGGTGATCTTGGAGGTCTTTTCCAACCCAGTTGATTCTATGATTCTGTAATATTTACCTCTTTCATTTCCCTGGGAATTTGCATTTTCAACCATGTCCTGACATCCTAGTTATCTGAAGAGTTGCAGACTCAGATTCACAATGAATTCTCAAACACCATTTAAACTACACCATTTAAACACAGTCTGCATTAGCACAATCCCATTCCTAAGCAAGCACAAGGCAAAGCAGTTTGATTTGAAAGTCTCTAATCACTGATTATCTGAAGTCATTTTATGCTGTACCTGTTGCACACTGTGTTGCTGAAGGTTACATGGTACAAGGTCATCTGGTCATGAATCTTAACTCAGCTTTCTGTGGCTTTTTTAAACCATTTTATTCTGCTAGAAGAAAACACAAATGCTAAAAGATTGAGGTTGAGGTACTGACATCATTTTCTAAGTGCACCTTTCCAAAGAGCACTGGTGACAACTCCTTAGGCCCTTTGCTGGTTGCCATCTCTGTGTAACCCTTGAGGAACTCTTCTTCAGACAAATGTTTTATCTCAATCTCAAAGCACACAAATTCCCTGTGTCCATTTTCCACCTCCAACTAACTTATTATGGATGCAGCTCATGGAGAACACTCTCCTCCCAGCTGGTTTCTTGCAAAAATTCAGACTGATGCCAGCACAGGTCTGATAACACACATGGCACTTTGACCAACTTATCTTTTGTGGGACAAAGGGGGGAAAGGGGAGAGGGAAAGATATATGCCAATGTATTTGTAAAAGGAAGGAGAGAGATTTTTATGAGAGCAAAGAACAGAAAAGCAAACAAAGAATCGGGAAGTAACAAGCTAAATATATCTTGGAAAGTCAAATCAAAGGCATTTCAGATCACTGCTGTTCAGCAACATGGCAGTTGGACTCACAGTGCTGGTGTTATTCTTAGCAGTTTTTGTTGCTGGATTTATATTGTTGGTCATGGGGGCCATTAATTCCCATTTTTCCAGCTCAGAAATTCCTCCTGGACTGGACCAGCCTGCAAAGCTCCGAATCATTCATATCATGTTAATATGCACAGATGTGGTGGTAAGTGAACCTGGGGTGATTTCTGGGGGAAGAATGGTGAACCTGTAGATTTTAAGCTGAATGCAATGCTGGAAGCCTGCCTGGAATTATTTCCAGAGAGGAGAGCAGGGCATTGCTGCTGTGCTGCATGCTGCATTCAGCTCAGTTTTGCTAAAGAAACTTTTACCAGAGTTTTGACACTGCACTGCATTAGTACAGGCCTGCCCAGACACCAGGCAGTGCTAAATGCTGCTTAACACAAGCATTTGGGAATCTCTCTGTGCTTCTGCTCTAGCTTGTGCTAACCCAGCAGTGATTTGATTAAGAATGTTTATCCATGTGAGATCATTTATATTTCCATTCCAGGTTCAGAACATGTCAGATGTCTTTGGGCCATGCTTTCAATCTTTTCTTGGGCTTGGGGATGAGGAGTTGTGTATTTATCTTGAGGATAAAATTAGAAGCTGAACATTTCAGGATTGGGTTTGGGAAGGGGGAGCTTTTGTCATACAAGGGACAAAATTAGGTTGCTCAAGAGGAGCTGAAGGAATATTGTCTACCCTAAACATAGATGTGTAACTGCTGTAGCAGTTAAGCAGGATTGTCTGAGAGGAATGAGGGGTGAACTGGCCTGTGAAGGTGTGGGAAGGTAACCCGTCCCCAAGAGCGGAAGGTCTCACAGAACTCATCATCTGGTGATCTCTGCTGACAGAGGAGCTCACTGAATCTGAATCACAGGTATTTCCATGTAATGACAGATGTAGATGGACCTTGATGACAAAAGGTGTCAAACATGAGATAGCAGAGGTGGTGTCTGTCTTTAATAAAGTAATTAAACACCTCCAAGAGGGACAAACTCTTAAAATTTTAAAAAGGAAAAGACTTATCTGTCAGAAATATTCCTGATGACAGTGGGTCACAGTATAGAATTCTCAGTGCCATGAGGTGGTGTTAGGTCATAAGTTGGACTTGATGACCTCAGAGGTGTTTTCCAACCTGGCTGATTCTGGGTGATATACAATCTCATGCTTTGGCTGCACAGAACTTGTAATTAGGAAAAGATTACTTCACTGTATGAGGTGGTGTTAGGTCATAGGCTGGACTTGATGACCTCAGAGGTGTTTTCCAACCTGGCTGATTCTGGGTGATATACAATCTCATGCTTTGGCTGCACAGAACTTGTAATTAGGAAAAGATTACTTCACTGAGGCAGCTGGAAAAGCCAGTTCCCTTTTTATCATCAATCCACTGCCCACTGACACCACAGACCAGCACTGTGCACTGCAATGTGAACAACGTGGGGGAAAGACAACAAAGTTGAACGTAAAAGTGAAAATATTCTTTGTGTGGTTCTATTTCTGCTTGGAAAAATAGCAAATACAAAGGAAAATGACTTTTTTTTTCATGTTTAGATATAATCAGAGACACTAAGATTGATTTCTGTAATGAACTAAAATCAGTATGTTGCAAAATGTCTTGTTCAGCCTGAAGATCAGGCACAGACAGCATCACAAACAGCTAGAGTCAGTGAAGAAGAGGCCTTTCAGAGGTAAATGCACTGAGAGTTGTGACACTGTACTGGCAATCCATGCAAACATGGCCATTCAATGAGAAATATTCAGAACAGAATATGGAATACTATGAACTTGATCCAAATCTTCATGAGGAGCAAAGTGCTGCTTTGGTATGGCTAAATGATGCATTTCAAAACACAGGTTATGCCTTTTGCTTTTATTTCTGCAAAGCTATGTTGGAGCACTAGCTTGGATTTGTATCCTTTTCATCTCCCAGTGCCTGGCACCAATATCCCTACAGATACCAGAACAAACAGAAGGTCATTCCTACCAAATATCTCACAATCTTCTTGTCAGTGAGACTTCCAAGATGAATCAAAAAGCAATTATCAAATGTGTCAACTTAGTCAACTCTGCTCTGGACAAGTGTCTCTACCATGAAAATCAGCACCGCAATGATCACCTTTCGCTATGTTTTCACATCCTCTGGGGGACAAGGATAGAATAACCAGTGAAAACCAAACGTGCTTTCAATGTTAGGTAAAGGACCTGCTGAGGAAGCAGAGGAATGTATTTCACCAGTGTGTTAATGCTGCATTGTTTGGGGTTATGCTCTCTGGTGAACACTGTTCACGTAACCTCTTGTGATGCTGCTGTTACTCATTTGTTTGCCCTATACATGTTCAACACTATTACTGCCCTAAAATAGAGGACTTAGACACTATGACTCTACTGTCCACACAGTTCCTTTACTTTGGAAAACACAGAATCTCTTGAGTGAACTCTGTCATCTTTGCCTTTGAACAGGGAAAGATTTTGAACAACATTGGCATCTGCACTGAGATGAGCTTTGCCCGGTACTTGCAAGACAGAAAGACACAGGGAGTGGACCCGAAGCTCATCATCAAGGACTTGTGGTTTGAGAAAGTGCCTGTAAGGATTTACCAACCCAAACCTCCAAGTGCCAGCCAGAGGAGGGGAGTTATGTTTTTCCATGGAGGAGGATGGGTATTGGGAAGTCTTGGTAAGATATTTAACAGAAAAACCTACAGCAATTTAGTTAAGAACTACATACTTCATAAATAGCAAAGTTGGTTGTTGCTTGATCTGTAGCAGTTACAAACTTTGAGTACAACCTCAGGTTCAGTCTCCTAATTCTTGCTGCCAGAAGAAAGTATCTGCTGTGCATCATGCCCTTTATATTAGAGACAAAGACAATGAGCTATGAGGGGAAAACCCACTGAAATAGGAAGACAAGGGGGCACAAAAGATCTGAGGGGCTGTGTAAGAAGGGGCAGGGAAAAGTAAGACTGTTTTTTTCTTGCAGTTCTCAGAGTTATGCAATAGAGTGTATGTATGAGTATTGTGAAGAAAAAACCACCCCAAATCCAGCCCCAAACCCACTGAATCTGTTTGTTTCAGAGACCCATGACAATCTGTGCCGCTTCATCGCCAGGGAAAGCGAATCTGTGGTTGTGTCTGTGGGGTGAGTCTTTGCTCATGCTGGTTTTGAGAGGTTATTTCCTCACCTTCTGGCTTCCCCAGCCATAGCAACAACCTTTCCCAGAGCAATGTGCCTGTGGGGTTTGTTACGTGTGTGCTTTACAAATTCCCTCTTGTTTGGAGCCACTGAAGGGTGACCTGGGTTGTTTTTACTCTCTGACTATATCACAGGTAATGCTTTGGGATATCTAGCTGGAAAATGAAGTTTTGAATCAGTGGTTTCAAATTCCAGACTCAAAGTTGTTTGTAAACAGATAGCAAGCCATATGATTTACTTAATCCTTATTCAAGGATGCTCTGCTTGATGCTTACAGGACACAATGTGAATGACAAGACAAGTCATCAGCAAAATGGCAACATAATGAGTGGGATTATGAGGACATAGTTACGTAACTTTGCGTAATAAAGATATAAATTAGAAGTATTGACAATTGTATCCAACCCATGGAAAGCTAAAGCAGAAAAGAGCTGTCAAGACCTGGGTCTAGTTGGCAGCTGAGTACTCAAAGACCTGAGAAACATCCTAAACAACATCATCTACACCACCTAGTCCAATTAGCCACAGTTTACTGACAAGTTGTGTGTGAAGAAAGGGAGAACTGGGAGGTGATCACAGCTCCTGGCTGCAGGAAGCAGGATTTTCAGCAATACATTTAAAAACAGAATTTCCTTCTGTCCCTCTGGTTGTCCCTCTCTGTGTCCCAGGTACCGTTTAGCCCCTGAACACAAGTACCCTGCGGCGTACGAAGACTGCCTGAACACCACCGAGCACTTCCTGAGCAACACCGAGCACTTCGGGGTGGATCCTGCCCGAGTCATCGTCTGTGGGGACAGTGCTGGGGGCAATCTAGCAGCTGCTGTTAGCCAGACCCTTGCAGGCAGGTCAGACCTCCCCAGACTCCGTGCTCAGATCCTGATCTACCCAGTCCTTCAGGCACTGGACTTCAATTTACCATCCTATCAGCAGAATCAGAGAGTCCCTCTCTTATTCCGAAAAGATGCTGCTTTCTATGTGCTACAGTATCTAAATGGGAATGCAATAAACATGGAAGATCTCTTGGCAGGTTCTCATATCCCTGTAGATATTAAATTAAATTATAGTAAGTGGTTGAGTCCAGATAACATCCCAGAGAAATTTAAGGGCAGAGGCTACAAACCACATGTGCTACTCAACTGTACAACTGAAGTTTTTGAGAAAACAAAGAGATTCTGTGAGCCCACCCTGTGCCCACTGCTGGCTGAAGACAAAATTATTCAGCAGCTGCCTGAGGCTTTCATCCTGACCTGTGAGTACGACGTGCTGCGGGACGATGGGTTGCTGTACAAGAAGAGATTGGAGGACAATGGTGTTCGAGTGACCTGGTACCACCTCGAGGATGGATTCCATGGGATCGTAAGCCTGTTTGAGTTTTGTGGTTTGTCATTTCCATCTGGAAAAAGGGCTCTTGACAATATTGCAAACTTCCTAAAAAGCTTATAGCAACCTTTCTCTTTGTTTCTGTAAGAAGTGCCAACTTCCTGTGGTCTTTTATGCTTCAGAATTCCAGGTAAGAGGTCAACAGGACCATTTGTTAATGAGCAATCCTGTCACTCTGACCACTGCAGAAGGCATTTCAAGAACACTATGGAAGTTTCTTTTAATATTGTTGGAGGTATTCCATGTACAGGCTGCCTACGTCAATGATCTGTTTGGACTAGATGCTACTCTCACAGTTAAATAAAAGATTCACTAATATTTTAAGTCAACATCTAGTCTGACCTATTTTATTCAATTATAATTGGTGGTTTTATTCTTTCTAGAATGGTGTGTTTTAGCAAAGGAGAAAGACAACACCACCACAGTGCTTTAAGGCACTGTCTGTGCTCTGTATCCCATGTAGCACCTGAGTCACCACTCTGCAGAAGATGTCCATGGGTTGGGTGTTTTAGATCCCAAATCCTGTTTTTTTAGACCCAAAAAATGAATTACAACTGCAACTGTCCCCAGCAGAGAGACTCTATTGACAGCTCCATTTAAACTACAAGGGATGAAATGCTTAAAATGTTTTTCTATGTTTCTCAAACATATGAGTATGCTGAAAACCTTGTGCTTAAATAGAATGATAGAATGGTTTGGGTTGAAAGGAACCTTAAAGCTCATCACTTTCCACCCCCTGCCATGGGCAGGGACACCTTCCACTAGCCCAGGTTGCTGCCAGCCCCAAATACTCTAACAACAAAGTGACTGATGCATTTACTTTTGCAGAGCACATTACTTAGCTTCCCCCAGCTCATGTTAGCTCCCACTTTCTTTGCCAAATGTCCTTGTTAGAACTATATATTCCAAACTACTTATATCATGTTCACAGTGCAGGTAGCACCATGTCCTGGCTCCAGGTCAGCTGCAAGAGACAATTCAACCTTCACGTTAACTGTCTCTCCTTGTAAATACCCACCATAAGCTAGAACTTCATTCAAGGCACAACTGCTATCTCTGAACAGCTACTGGTATCACCCACAATCCAATAATTCCACATGGAATATAAGGCCCTTTATCAGTGCTGCAATTAGCATAAAGCTAAACAGGAAATTGAACACGTTGTCGTCTGACTCCTCTCCAACATGACGACTGCTGGCACATTGCACAGCACTGCCAAGGACTTTAAAGTGTGTGACAACTGAGAGATCTCTCACAACTGGGACTGTTGGAGGGTTTTCTCTTACCTGAGAAAACTCAGTCAGAGACAGGCGTGAAGACACATCACCTTTGGATACGAGAAATGGAATTTTTTTACCTACTGCCAGTGATACTGCTGGTGATTTTTGTTGCTTCATTCATATTAGTGATCATAAGAACGATTCAAACTGACTATGCCAATTGCAACATTCCTCCTGGAGTGAATCATCCTGGAAAGCTCCGACTTCTTGTCGCTTTTATGATTGTTATATCTGCTCTGGTGAGTTACTCTGCCATGATTTCAGCAAAAAAATGGGGGTCAGGTGTTATTTTTGTAAGGTTCTATGTGTAAATACCAGAATCCTGCTGGCTGCATCAAGGCTTAAACGATGGCTTTGGTTTTTGGGGGGCTAACTTGAGAGGGCAATTTTTGTAACATCATTTCTCTTAGAGCTCAGATAGAGTTTCAGTCCGATTTTCCTTATTACGTAGGGATTAAATCAACCAGAAGAGCCCAAGCTTTATCAGCTGAGCTTTCCTAATTAAATCTAAATTAAATATTTATAAAAAGTGAGGTTGCTTTGATTTCCACTTTAGCTAAGCACAGGGGATGTTTTTAGGCCATCCTTGGGGCTCTCCAGTAACATTGATGGAAAGCTGAGTGCTTTTTAAGGACATAAAACCAGAGACTCCCAGGAAAACTTAGAGGGACAACAAACACCTGGGCTGTAAGGCTGGGATGAAGCTGTCGGACGAGGTGAGGCAGAGATGGAAACTCCCTCTCCCTCCCCTGAGACATTTTGCCTGACAGAGTGAGTGGGATGTGAGTGTCTACGTACTCAGGGACACGGTGCCAGTACAGCCCACGGTGCCAAGCTCGCCCAGCATGGATTCACAGGGAACTGCCATGGCTCCACCTTCTCCAGTGCCTTCCTACTGCTGGGGACCAGTCAACACAGTGCCCTGGTGCCCCCTCAGCCCTCTCCGTGCCTGGGGGTGATGAGAGGTCTCACTCACAGCAGCCTCCTGTGGTGGCTGCTCCACTCAGCCCAGCTCTCCCTCTTCCAACAGGCCAGGATTTTTGAGAAGATGGGGCTGTGTGGCCACCTGGCCTTCACCCGCTTCATGCACTCCAGGAAGCCAGCAGGGACAGCCCTGAGGGTGCAGCAGAAGGACATGCAACTTGGCCAAGTGCCCGTGCGGGTGTACCAGCCCCTCGTGCCACGTCCCAGCCTGTGCCCAGCCATCATCTTCTTCCACGGCGGTGGCTGGTGGAGCTGCAGCATCGGTATG
>NW_008684177.1:21156-22466 GCF_000695815.1 Acanthisitta chloris
CAGGACCTGCCGTGGCTCTGAGGGTCATGCTGCCCCCAGTCCTGGTGGGAAGGCTGAAATCCAGCCCTGCTTTCCTGTCAGCACTCTGGTGAACCACCACTGCTCACAGTTGGCTGGGGGCAGAGGGATGAGAGGAGGTGGAAGGTTGGGAGGTGCATGGGCAGGGTGTCCCCTTCCCTGGCAGTTGCACCTGGACACGCAGTGAGCAGCAGACCATCCTCCACCTTGTTGGGTAGTGGTCACAGCTCCAAGCCTAACAGAGCTCAAGAAGCATTCGGACAATGCTCTCAGGCACATGCTGTGATTCTTGAGGATGTCCTGTGCAGGGCCAAGAGCTGGACTTGGTGATTCTCATGGGTTCCTTCCAACTCTGAATATTCTGTGGTTCTGTGATTGTTTCAGATTCCCATGAAAGGATCTGCCAGTACATGGCCAGGGAAAGCAACTCGGTGGTGGTGTCTGTTGGGTGAGTTACAGTTCTCCTGCTCTGTGGAAGCCTTTTTGCTTCAGCACCACAGAGATGCAGTTTGTGGGAAAACTCCTCCTCACTGAGCCATTTCCCCAGGTGGCCAGACAGAATTTCCAGGGCACTCTTTTAATTTCTCCTCCCACAATCTGTTAACATGGGGACAGTGCAGACACAGTCCACGGTAAGGTCTAGGTGTCTCCCAGCACAGAGCTATACTGGTACCACACAAAGACAAAGGAATGCTTTCCAGAAGAGTCTTCCAAGTGTGTTAAGAACTGACTAATAAACCAGCTTGGAAGGTGGCGATTCAATTATCTGTTTAATTAGGTATAATTATCCTGTAAACTTCAAAGGGCTTTCTAAAAGTAAAATCAAATACTAGTAAGACAGCCACAGAAAAACAGAGAATAAGGAGAAGTATCCTAAGTAAAGGTGAAGTGCAGACTGATTAAATTACTTCATCCACAAGCCAGATACTGTCTACACTGGAAGAGAAAAATGAAGTTATATCACTTAAGTGGAGATCAATGATGCTCTCAGAAGATCCCAACTATGCTACATTCTTGCAACTCCATCCTTTTGGCTATCACTCCTCAGTGATGACTCACTGGACAAATAACTCTTTAGCAGATAATAACACCTGCATTTTTTTTTCTGAAGGAAAAAATACTCCAGATGGAAGGCCAGGGTGTTGTAGGTAATTTGTGTTTAGTTATGACATTTCCTTCTGTCCCTCTGGTTGTCCCTTTCTGTGTCCCAGGTACCGTTTAGCCCCTGAACACAAGTACCCTGCGGCGTACGAAGACTGCCTGAACGCCACCGAGCACTTCCTGAGCAACAC
>NW_008684177.1:22516-24613 GCF_000695815.1 Acanthisitta chloris
TTGCTGGGGGCAATCTAGCAGCTGCTGTTAGCCAGACCCTTGCAGGCAGGTCAGACCTCCCCAGACTCCGTGCTCAGGTCCTGATCTACCCAGGCCTTCAGGCACTGGACTTCAATTTACCATCCTATCAGCAGAATCAGGGAGTTCCTCTCTTGTCCCGAAAGCAAGCTATTTTCTGTGCTTTGCTCTACCTACATGGGGAGGCATCAAACCTTGAAGATCTCTTGGAAGGTTCTCATATTCCTCCAGACATGAGGCTGAAGTACAGGAAGTGGGTGAGTCCAGATAACATCCCTGAGAGATTTAAGGGCAGAGGCTACAAACCACACAAGCCCCAGGAATTCAAGGCTGAAGTTTTTGAGAAAATGAAGAGAATCTCTGAGCCCACCCTGTGCCCACTGCTGGCTGAAGACACAATTATTCAGCAGCTGCCTGAGTCTTTCATCCTGACCTGTGAGTACGACGTGCTGCGGGACGATGGGTTGCTGTACAAGAAGAGACTGGAGGACAACGGTGTTCGAGTGACCTGGTACCACCTCGAGGATGGATTCCATGGGATCATAAGCCTTGGGATCGTAAGCCTGTTTCATCATGCTGGTTTCTCATTTCCATCTGGGAATAGGGGATTGGACAAAATTGTTGCATTCATAAAAAGCCTGTAAAAACAATTCTCCCTCGCTAATGCTGCTCCCACTAATGTTCCTGTTTAGGTTCCCAAAACTCAGGTCATGCTTGTCAGCAAAAATGTGATATCCTTTGATGTGTAAAATACTACTTCTCATATCCATGAACTTCAAATTAACACTGTTCTTTTCCTCATCAGACAGCTGACAGTTCAGTCTTTATAATTTGAATACCTTGGGCTGTGTTTTCTTTGAAATGGATTGAGACAGCTGACAGTTCAGTCTTTACAATTTGCATACTTTGGGCTGTGTTTTCTTTGAAATGGATTGATTCTTTAATTACCAAAGTGTTTACTTCTATATAAATAATACATGTGCAATGATTTGGATTAAATCCTATGAATTACAGTCAAGATCTTTGTGATGTCCATTTAGGCTCCAAAGGATGACTTCATTTAGATAAAAAGTACAAGCAAGGTAGAAAGTGAGCTGGAGGGAAGAGTTAGAGGAAAACTGTAGAAACAGGCCAAGATCAAGGTGTCAGTGAGGAGATTCACTATGTATTCCATGGCTGCAAGAGCAGCAGTGTGAGGCCAGAGGTAACTGCTGACACCTTGCTGAAGGCAAGGAAGGGCTGCCCTGATTTTGAAATAATTGCAGCTCTATAAACTGTTTAATTTTGGGATGTCTCCACTCCACCCACTGAAGCTCAAGGCAGGAGATTCTCTTGAGAGGAAATGCTGACATCAGGTTTTAGAATTACAGGAAGGATAAATAAACTGTGTGTGCTGGAAGGTTCAGCTTAAGGAGGGAGAAAATATGAACCACAATGATTTCATGTTCTACCAGAGGCTGTTCCCCAGGGTTATTGTTTAGAATTTTTAGATGACATGATTGTGTGTATTTTCGCCATCGTTTGAGTTTCCCCTCCAGGACAAGGCAGTGTATTCCTTAACGTGATGCTCCCTTACACCCTGCTGCAGAAAGCAAGGAAGAACAGCCGGGAGCACGCTCAAAATACGGGAGGAAATTAAAACCCTAGAGACAAAAGTAAAAATCCCACGAGACAGCAGCAATCAGAACCTTTAAAAAAAACACTTCCCAGAGGAAGCGCAGCCCTTCCTTCACCCTCCCGTTTGCCGGACGGAGGGTTGGGATGCTGATGCCGCGTGGGTTTAAGCGCGGAGGGTTGGGATGCTGGAGGCTTGGGATGCTGATGCCTCGCGGGTTTCAGCGCGGAGGGTTGGGATGCTGATGCCGCGTGGGTTTAAGCGCGGAGGGTTGGGATGCTGGAGGCTTGGGATGCTGATGCCTCGCGGGTTTCAGCGCGGAGGGTTGGGATGCTGATGCCCCGCGGGTTTCAGCCCAGAGGGTTGGGATGCTGATGCCCCGCGGGTTCCAGCGCGGAGGGGAGGGTTGGTGGAGGGTTGGGATGGTGACGCCGTGTGGGTTCCAGCGCGGAGGGTTGGGATGC
>NW_008684178.1:0-1192 GCF_000695815.1 Acanthisitta chloris
CGACCGACGGTTCTGGAACCAGACCTGCGGCCAGGCCAGTGTCAGCATCCAGTGGGAATGGGGGAGCAGGGACCTCTCTGGGTCGGGGACATCCCACCCCCCCCAAGTCTGGCTGGGAAAAGGGATGGAAATTGTGCGCCCACCTGTGTTTTCCCTGTTTTCTGAGTGGTTTTTAATGACACCCCCCCACTGCCAATACCCAAAAGATGCATATCATGGGATGCATGCCCCAAATAACAACATTGTAATCCTGCCCTCCCCCCACAGCTGCAACCCCACATGCACATCCTCACTCAGCCTATCTGTCCCTGTAAAGGGACCCTCAGCGGGAAAATCGGGAGGGAGAAGTTTCCCTCGAGGATAGGGGTAAGAAGGCAGGAAAAGTAGGAACTTGGAAGAGAATAGGACTCTGGATCGTGGCAGAAGCAGGCGGAAAGCAGGAAGGGGGGAGATGTGCACCTGCGGCGGCGGGCAGGGGGAGTCAGAACAGACCGCAGTGAGGACAGAGATAAAAGGGAAGGGAGAGACGTCTCCTTGAGCATCGCCTCATCCTAACCACACGCCTCAGCCCACGGCCTGGTGGGGTGTCTGGATTATTGCCCCACTCTACCCACGTCCTCCAGGGATGGGGCAGCTCGGGGGAATGAGCACATCACACTACTCCGGGACTTCTGCTCCCCTCTGCCGGGAGCCGGGAATAGTAGCTCCGCTACCGGCAGAGCCGGAGTGTCCTCCCCTATTAATGCCTCTATTAAAGCCCATTAATCCCTACATTTCCGCAGGGATTTTCTTCACGGGGGCAGTGCGGTAAGAAAGTGCCGGCTGCCTGCAGAGCGCAATGGATGCTCCTTGCTTCCACAAAGCCGGAGCATCCATCTCCTGGCACGCCGGGGATCCTGCTCAGCCCCGCGGGAAACCCAGCCGGCTCATGTTTCGGGATTGGTTTTCATCCCTTCCCATGGGGTGGGTAAGCACAGGATGGGGGATCCTCCCTCACCCACGGGAGAGTGGGGTGGGTGCAGGGCTGGGCCTGGGATGACGCTGGCAGGGGATGAGTGGGGCTCACTGTACCCTTTCCTTAAGGGACCCTACCTCGGTGTCCCAGCTCCTTCCCAGCACCTGGAGGAGACTGTCACGGCCTTGAACTATCTGCTCTCCCCGCAGGACCCCTTCTCCTTCGCTCCCGGCTGTC
>NW_008684178.1:1283-1587 GCF_000695815.1 Acanthisitta chloris
GCTTGGCTTTAATGGTGGTGCGGGGCCCCCTCCGCTTGGTGCCCGAGTTCTGCTCCTCGTTCTCGTTGTTGGTGGTCTCCTTGTCCGACGAGGTCGAGTTGTCTGTCTCCTTGGTGTCGTCCTGCATGGGGTCCTGGAGATCCGGGGACAAACTCCTGTCTGTACATGAGGACACTGTAAAGGAGACCCAGAGAGGAAAGGGGGGGCGAATGACTTAGGGGAGAGATTGACCCCCCCTTTCCTCTGCCCTCCCCTACCCACCCAGCCAGGCTGCTTTCCAGGAGAAGGATTTGGGGGTGCTGGA
>NW_008684179.1:0-23133 GCF_000695815.1 Acanthisitta chloris
CCGAGCGGGGGGACTGAGGGGCGGGGTAAAGCTAAACCTGTGATTAGTGAAATAACTTTGAATAAGGCACTGAGGTAGAGACTCGTATTTGTTAACTATAGTTGTAACTGATGTTAGCCGTGCAAGCACCCTAGCTCTAAGTTTCTGCTCAAGGCCTGTCTGCTGCTCTTGGAAAAACCAAGCCCTCAGGACTTCTGAAGGTCTGCATAAGTGAAGATATACTGCAACTGTCAGTGTGTCTGTCAAGTGGAGAAGATAGGTGCAGGGCTGAAAGGGACTGGTAAGGCATTCCTCCGAGGAACTGAGGTGCCCACAGCAGTTAGAACCTGCCCTGAGGTTTGGAAAGATGACCAGAAGGAGTGCACATGTGCCTGACGGGAAAGGTTATCCAGCAGACAGGTGATGAAGACTATGGAACGACCACCTGGGTCACAGAGGACCCTCAACAATCACCACATCAATTAACTGTGCAAGTACAAGGAGGGCTGGGATATTCTAGGAAATCACTGGCATATATGCATGAGTTCCTGGAAATCTAATGCATGTTAGGAGGAGAGATCCCCCACACACCATCATTAAAGGAATGCTGCTTAACAGTCTCATGCTGTTGCATTGGTTCCTTTGAATCAGTTCCTAGGGGGAGTTTGTCTTACCAGTCTCCTTTGGCCTTATGCTTATCTTCTTACTCTTACAGAGACAATGAGAATCTCAGTAAATCTTGCTTGGGCTAACAAGGCAAATTCCTATGGGCATAGCTTACAGCTCATCAAGCCTAACGAGCAGGCACAGCTACTGCTATAATTAACATCAGCTGCAACTCTGGCTAACGTGGTTATGAGTAACATCAGCTGTGACTCTAATTTAGTCTCTATCTCAGCTCCTTATTCAGTTCCTTCATCCAAAGTTAGTATATTAGTTTACATCCTTTCACAGGGGTTGAGGAGACATTAAAGATGGTGTCGTGTGTGGTTTCCACAGAAAAATGTTAAAGCAAATGGTTGTGTTAGTTGCCAGTGATGCTGCTGTAAATTGTGGTCACAGTGTGTGACAGGTTTCCTGGGTTTCTGTGAGTGAAGAGTCCTGCCCAAGCGAATCCCACAGGCAGGCTGTCATCTGCTCTGGGCTGAGGGCTCCTGGGGTGCTGGTGGGGCCCTGGGGATAAGCCATGCATGGTGAAATGGAGTGTGTGGAAGAGTATGCATCTGCCAATGGCACGTTGTTGGATTGCTCTTTGCTCAGTAGCAGCCAGTTTCAAAATGATAGAATAAGCTCTAGAACATGACAAATGTGGCTAACAGAAAAAGTATCTTTGTCTTAATATCAGTAATGCAGGGGCTGCTGTGGTGCTAGAGGAAATAAAAGGTTACTGATTAGTTTACCCATCTCCGTGGGTCAAACTTGTACCAGATCTCTTCACTCAATGTACTTTAGGTATTGTATAAGCTCCTTTATATCTTGTTTAACAGATTCTGTTTTGCAAAGCAGATCTTTTGGGTTGATGAGCTCAGCAGCCCAGTGGTTCACATCAGGCTGTTAGAAGAGGCTGTTTGAGGGACCTGGGCAGAGCAGTTTTTATGGGAAACTATGTTATGGCTGTTGTTGAAAGGCGGCATATTCTGGGATCAGGTTCTGGGACTAAAGGAGCAAAAGTTGTCTTTGGCAACTTTTTAGTTCTACTTGTTGTTTGCCCAGTGTTCTTAGGCAAAGAAAGGCTTGTAATGCATTTCAGGTTGATTAACAGTTTATAGAGTTCTATACAGTTCCTAGAGCAAGATAAATTCTGGTTACCAGTAATTGCATACAGGTTCCAGTGTGTCTCTCTGAAGTAACTGAGACAATGGTATTGGGAGGAGTAACATGTATGTGTCTTTAGTCAGTGATGTTTTTAGAGGAGTGCTGGGAAAGTGATAGTTTCTTTTAGATACGTTGATTTAGAGTATTTTGACTAACTGTTTCTTTCACTAAGATTCCAATGGAGTGCAGGCAGGGGACTAACAGTTGGCAAAAACATGACAGATGAAGTTGTTTTTCTGGAGAAGGGAAGTACTTATGCTTTCATAAATTCTTGCCTGAAGATCCTGTAGTTTATAACAGACTTCCCAGGCTGTGCTTCTTGGGAATCTTGGAAAAGAATGGCCTAGGCAGAAAAAGACAGTCTGGATGTCCTTTAAAATTGTACTGTGATGTGTTTATGACATACATAAAACTTGAAGTATTTTAATAGCATACAATGGATAGTTTATATGTTGATGCAACCTGTTTAAACTCTTCAGATGATGATTCATGTGAAGGAACTAAATCCAAAGAAGTTTATACTCTACTGCGGGTCAAGACATCCATTTGAAGCTATTGGGCCTGTGTTTTGCTCTTGTTTTAGTACATGCCCCAAGACATGAGCTAGGAGAGGAGGACTGAGGAATCAGCTCCAGAGAAACAAAATACTTCAAAGAGCTGATTTTAAAAGAGCTGAAAATATTGAACAAGGAATGGAGGTAAGGAGCTAAAATAGTGTAATTAAATATTGTTCAAAAGAATGCATAGGTAGTGCAGCTCATCAGAAAAGAGTTGGTCAGGACAGTAAACATAAATTTCACCAGAGCTTCAGGTGCTGTTTGCATTTAGATATGGGAACATGGGCATGGCCTGGGTTCAGTGCTAGGAAACTGGCCCAGGACAGAATGCTTTTTAACTGCTGATAACAGAAGTAGGACTGTGACTAGTTTAGGTATCTATTTGTCATACTGTCCCTTGCACATCAGTTATAATTGTCACTCTGTTTTTTGTGATTACTGTGGGGGATGCTTGCATTTTCCTATGGCAAATCACCTAGACGTGCTACAGCTGCTTCAGGCAGCTGAATTTGTTCAGGGGTCATTTCTGTGGTGGAAGTAAGTAGTTCTTCATAGCCTCTCACAATTTCATTGTTATCCATTGCCATCTTTGGGCCTAACTTAGAACAAAACTGCTTAATTTGTAAATCCTTTTCAGAAGCCTTCCATGTTCTGTTGGCATTGCTGTACTTCCTGCAGTCTTTGTGTAGGTTTCCTCTGCATTCTTTAGAATTAGGAGGAGTCTCTTTGTACAGCACATTTGTACCTTACCTAGCGTTATAAGGTCTCAGCCTGTGACTTGGGCTCTGGTTACCAGATCTTGCCTTATGATTGTGTATACACAAAAATGACCCGAGGCTTTTTACAGAATCAGAAATATGAAGTGAAGGGGCCCTGAAATAAGAGACAGAAAATTGTTAGAGTAGAAACTGAACTGTGAAGTTTAAGTGGGTTTTTTTTTGTGTTGATGCTGATGTGAAGTGCAGCGGGTACAGTAATTGTGTGGTGAACCTCTGTGCAAAAAGGAAATGGATAATACTGAGAAGTGCACAGGAAAAGGGGCAGGAGGATTTTCAACATAGCCAGAGAAAATGCTGTAGTGCCACGCTTGATAGAGGGAGCTTTCAGGTACAATGCTGGCTGAAACACTTGGAATTGTGAACAAAATGTTCTAGGGCTTGAACCCTGCTCTGTTCAGTAGTGCAGGACTTTATAAATTCTTTTTATTCAAAGATTAGATATCTGCATATCTTTTGTGTAAGGCATTCTCCCTAAATTGGCCAGAAGGGTTAAGTATGATCCTGGTTTGTATCTATGGCAATTTGTGTTAGAGTATATCAGTACCTGGCATTCATCAAAAGAGCTGTCAAATAAGATTTATCCATTTTCCATTAAACCATAGTCTTTGGAAAGTTACAGATAATGAAAATAGTTGCATAGTGTTTCTTCCATGAACAGAGAAACAGAAGAGCTGAAGAGAGTTTTGCTTGACTCTACAGATTCTCTCCCCTCCCCTTTTGTCACACAGTTTACAGCTATGTCCATTGCTGAGTATGGTGTATTAATTTCCCTCTTTCGATCTATTAAAACAACTGTAACATTTTAATATTCTTCCAGTATTGGCTGACATGAAAAGCAAAATCTGCAGCCTGTAAAAACTGAGAAGTTGTGCTGTTCAGAAGTTTTTCTAGCATACTTTAAAGGTGATGCCCTTCAGAATACTGAAGATTTAATTGTGTCTTGGTTACAAGAGTGTTTAAAGTTTAGACAAAAGGCCCTGTCATTGCTGTAGCTGTCAAGGTGCCAACATCTTCAAGATAAAAACGTTCTTTTTTTTTTTCT
Organism: Acanthisitta chloris; assembly: GCF_000695815.1. Classification (NCBI taxonomy): domain Eukaryota; kingdom Metazoa; phylum Chordata; class Aves; order Passeriformes; family Acanthisittidae; genus Acanthisitta; species Acanthisitta chloris. Next base: position 4,173 of record NW_008684179.1, read on the forward strand.
TTTCATTCCCTAATAAGCAAGGGGACTGGGTCCAATGTGCACTGGCCATTGCATGTCACTGCTGCCTGCTAAGTTTAAATTTGTTGTTTAGTCAACTGGGTGTTCTGCAAGTAAGAATGGCAGCACAATTGAAGTGTATGGGGTGTATGTGAACACTCCACAAGAATAGGGTTAGTAGAAAAAGATGAGTTATACAGTGAAGATAATAGTCTTCATAGATTTCTAACCTCTAACTTTCGAACCGCCCAACTTTTTGAGTTACTCAAATACTTGATTTTTTTCCTGTAGTTTATTCTAGGAGAATACTGCATTGTAAGTATCTTTTGAAACAAGAACTAGATGGTTGGATATTGTAATCATTGGCTAGCATAATAACAAAAGCTAGTAAACTGTGAGGAATCTTTTATTTAAGATGCTAAGTAAGGGGTAGTACTCAAATAAGAGACTTGAAATGTTTTAAATTTGTTGGTCTGATTTGGAAGCAGCCCCATGAGATGTAGTACAGTCATTTTCTAGTGTGTTCTGTTAATTAAAATTCAGGAGGCATTTTCCTGTTCCCTGGCTTAACTGAAGTTCTTGCTGCGCTTTTGTTCCATATCTGAATAGATGTTGTTGAAAGCCAAAGTGTAAGGGAGAACTTTTCAAAGACAGCATGACTCACTGAACGGTGAGAATATCACAAAGTGTCCAGGCAGCTGTGTTCACAAGGCTGTTTTAAACTGACAGTTAACTTTTCAGTTGAAGGTAAGCATGAAGGTTTGTAACTGTTGAAAAATCTGCAGTAACTTAATTCTAATATAAGATACTCCTCAAGGTATTGGAACAGATTGGCAAGCAGTGAGGTGAACAAAAAAAGGACTAAGTGAACAAGAGAAATGGTTGATACTGGGTAAATTAGGAACAGTTTGCTGTAGCTGTTGTGAGTATATGTGTTCATCAGACTCATAGTCAAGTCTGTCATTTTAGGTAGCGATAAACTGTTAAAATCAAATGGAACTTAGTATCTAAACATGTTTAACTATCTTTTCAATCCTAGAGTTAAAAAAGAAAAAAACTTTGGTTATAGATGTACCCTCAAACTAAACACCTCTAAAAATGATTCTTAGATCTTGAAATAAAAGTCTATTGAGGTATCATAGATATGGACTTTGATTTTGTTGGTATTTACACTGTCTTATTATGAACTGTGGCTGCAGGATGTAATTTCCTTATTGTATGCAAGTTGTTAGAAAGCTTACATATCTTGAAACCTAGTGGGAACACTGCTCTGAGTATGTGAAGGAACTAAATTATATTTTTTTTCTCTTTCTTCATAATTTCATTAATTTCCATTATTATTATTTAATTGCCTTTGTGAAGTGTTATGACCAGGGAAGAAGGTTACAGAGAAGAATTTAGCTATGACAGGATGCCAACTTTGGAGCGGGGAAAACAAGAGAATGGAAATTATATACCAGATATCAAATCCAGTGACCTTCAGCTATCAAAGAGGCTGCATCCTTGCTTTAGTTACAGAACATGGATATTTTCTTTGCTGATGGGAGTAAGTACTTTAAATGATAGAAAATTTTAAAATGTAGGTGAGGTCTTAGTGCCCAATAATCTGTTCTGTTTCACATCATTTGGGGACTCAAAATTTCATTGCTGATAGCATTGAATATAAATATTTGTAAAGAAAGGAAGGTATTTAGCAAATTTAGAATGTAACAATTCATTGACTACTACTATTATCTGGATTTTTTTCACTAATCAAAGATGCTATATGAAGACTTACTTTTATGTTTAATATTAATCATATAGCATAAGCAGAAATGAAGTGTGGTAGTGGTAAATACCAACCCATGTGTACCTATAATTATGCAGTGCCTTTTGGTAGAGTATGCAAAGTATATCCTGATCACTTGCATTCTTTTAACATATTTTTAACTGTTAAAGTACTCTGCTTGCCATGATAGCATTTTGGCATTAAAAATATGCATGGTACTTAATTGGCACATTCATCTTCCAGGGTTCAACAGCCATGTAGTTATCTGGTATAATTGTTATGTGGTGAGGTATACACTTGTGTTTCTTACTTGAACGTCACAGTGATTTGAATTTCTGTGTCACTGCAAGAATCCCAGGACACTCATCTTGCATGTACATTGTATGCTTCTCCATGTTCTGAGCCAAGTTAATTACACTTCATTATAGCAATTAGAATTTGATCTTTTCTTTTTCTGTCAGCTTGTGTGTTCTGAAGCGTGATTTTTATTAAGAGCTAAAAATGTCTCACTGTTAATATGGTAATTACTTGGTTTTGCACAGTGAATAGAAGTATTGCCTTATTTTTGTGGACACAGCTGAACATTTTTTCATTTCTGACAATCCACAGAGCTTGCATTTCCTTTCAGGTGTACTGTCATATGAAAAGAGGGCATAAGAAGTGCTGGGTTTCTTTGCATCAAACTTCCTCAAACTTAATTGTCCAAAAGGACAACTGTAATGAGATTTTTCCTTTTTACTGAGTTGTTGTAAACGATTGGAGATACTAATGCTTAGAGATAATTTCCTGAGGTTATATTTTCAGGAAGAATGAATTTATGGATAAATGAAAATGCAATTTTATTAATAAACCAATCCAATAAATTCCAGTTAGATTTTTCTCCAAGTATGATGGTGGTTAATCACTCTCAACCCTTCTGAAAGACAGTGTCCAGAAAGGAAAGTCTGTATGCTGAGCAGCATGAGTCATAGTGAACAGAGCAGCCTACTCCAGGGAGCAGTTACAAACTGCAGAGTGACATCAAAGTGGCTGATATTATGGGCTGGTTTTGTGCAGGAGCAATTCCATATGCTTCAAGCACAGCTTCAACTTGTCTATAAATACTGTTCTTCCACTGTGCCAGAATTCTGTGTGTGTGCTTGTACTTGCACATACACTATCCTTACTGTCATTTATTTGACAAGGACTTTTTAATGACGTCTGTAATTTTTTAGCATGACAAAAAATGCCAAATGAAACAAAAGTGCAATTCTGTCTCTTCTCTTCTCCAGTCCCTTCAAAAAATGCCTACTCAGGAACAATAAGCAAAAGGAAAAAAGTGTCAGTAGAAGACTCTACTCATTTATTGCAGCTTGTAACTGTGCTAGTTAGGAAATAAACAGAAGAGTTAGCAAGGCAACAGGAGTTGCTGAACATTTATGGGGGTGCTCTAGGATGAGATCAGGAAGAGAGTTTGGTGGGATGCAGGAATATAGGTAGAAGAATCTTCATGAATGCTGCTGTGCTCCAGCTAGCGATTGCCTAATTGCCCATATGCATAATGAATGTTGGTGGAGTCAAGCAGAGAATGCAAAGTAGAGGCTTAGCTGAGGTTTCTGAAACATTTTTACCACTGAATGCTGCAATTACCTTTTGAGTATTTTATTGAGGTATTTGCCAAGGCAGGGTACAGTGCTTGATTCAAACATGATTCTATTATTCAGGATTAGGTCTTGGTAACCAGCAAAACTTCTTCTTCAGAACTCAGCATGTTTTGATGTTTTTCTTCACATTTATTCACACAAAACCTGCATTATTGAATGTTCATCAGTAGCTTAATTTGAAAGGGATTACTGATTTCTACTTGTCCAGTTGCTTTTTTAAAAACAGTTTTATTAATATACATTTAACTTATTTGTTTCTTTGCAGACTTGCCTCCTTATTACTTCTGGATTTTCACTATATCTGGGAAATATTTTTCCATCTGAAATGGATTATTTACGTTGTGCAGCAGGTTCAGTAAGCATTCTTAATTATTTGCTGTGACTGACAGCAAATCAATAGCAAATAATTTTTGTGGATTTATTGTCTTTTATTCAGTTTGTATTTTTTTAATACTAGCTTTCTTCATGTTAATTCTGTTAACAGTTCATTACATGGGTTTTTATCCCTTGGTTAAAGGAATAATGGTTGTCCTAAAGACAGCTGGTTTGAACTACCATTTTTGTTAACCAGCTCACCATTGGCATCGAATATTAATCTGCTTGAACAGTGTTTCTGTGCTTGATTTTAAGAAAACTTGCATTGCTATGCATCTGGGGAATTTCCTGGCTAAATTCTATCAGAATGTATTTCAGATTGTATTTTAAAGTATTCATTTATCAGTTTATTTTGCCAAAATATCCAAGTGCTAAAGCAGACTAAAGTTCTCTTGAATGTTGTTATTTTATTAGTAAAATATGCATTAAAGATGCAGAGTCTAGGATTTTTAAATTTTATTTTTAGAGGTGCATATATATATATATTCTATCATATATGCTTAATCAACACTTTGGTGTGTGTAAGATGAGTCTGATGTACTTGCTTTATCCATGGCAGGATTCTATTCTGTCACTGTTATTTTCACAACTTGTCTCCAGATTGAAGTTAGGTGCAAGACTAATGCTTTACTTGAAACAAACAAGTCCCAAGAGTTGCTCTGTGAACAAGTTGTCACTTAGGTTTCCATTAGAGGTGTTAAAATAAAGTTGAGGCAGTTTTTGAAGTCAAGTATCCTCACAGATGTGTTATTCTCTGTAACATTAGTGTTAATTATGGAGATGTCTCTTTTTCTGCTCCAGATCTTGTCTCTTTGAACTTTGTATTTATTGAGAATTTCCAAAGATCTGGTAGATGCAGAAGGTTATCACGTTGGGTTTGAAAGGCTTGCTGTGGGTGAAGGTGTGCACATTTGGGTGTTGGTATGTGAGGAAGGTGTTGGAGCTCCTACTGCAGATAATGGAGTCAGTCCAGTTGGAAGAGCCTAGAGAGCTGTAGAGCCAACTGGCCACCAAGTGTCTACTTTAACCTGAAGCTGAGTTGCTCTCTAGACTTTTTTAACCATCTTGACTAGTAGTAGGATTCAGTTGCCTAAACATAGTCCTGTAGTGTTCTAGAGACTCTAGGGTATTCAAGACACAAAAGGATGTTTTAATTATGTTAAGTAAAGGTCACTTAGGTGTTAAGGAAGTGCTGCCAAGAATTGTACATGTGGCTATCAATCTAGTTATAGTGTTCTAATGTTAAGCCATCAGTGCTCAGATATGTGGAACGATAATTAGTAAAGAAACACAGCATTTGTTGCATGATCGCATGAAAATCTTTTTAATAATTTTAGTATGTATTTGCATAAAACAGAGTTGGATCTGTAATGGAACTATATCTATTGTGGTGGGAAACGGCTAAGGGATAGACGAATTCCTTTGTGAAACTTTTTATTTAGGCATGATTTTTCAATTTAGCTTTGCCCTGAAGAATGGAAACATATTTCCTACTGCACATAATGGCGATCCCAGGCACAATTTGTAAAGTGTAACTTAACTCAGCAGATTTTCACAAAGTTCTTCAGAACTGTGTTGAGACTGGGCAAAGTTCAGCTTGCATGGCCGTGGCGATGTCTCTTTAAAAGAATGTGCAGGCCCAGTTTGGGAGTTGCAGTGTTTTTCTTTTCCTGCTCAAGGATCTTAGGCCTTCTAGAGTTACTTAAAACTAACCGAGTCATGAAATGCCTCATGAAAGACTTTCTTTCCTTTATTCATTGTGTTGTGCTGGGTATTAATCAAAACTGAGAGATATGGAAGGTGTATTTAAACTTCTCGTAATCCTCAGACACAGCTTGTAATTAATGAGCTCAGACAGGAGTGACACACTTGCTTCAGAGTTTTTGATCTTCGGTTTGTCTAAATTAACTGAAATACGAATTCAGACAAGTAAAATACATCTATAGAAATATATAAAAAATTCTTTGTGCAGAATATCCCACTAGTCTTCTCTTTTAATTTTCCCAGTGTATTCCTTCAGCAGTTGTGAGCTTTGCTATAGCAAGGAATAAAATTAATGTGGTGAGTATGAGATTATTAATTAAATATAATAATATATAATTTCCCCCTGTGGTTAAAACGAGAGAGAAACCCATTCTGAAACTGTTTTTCAGATACCAAATTTTCAGATTCTGTTTGTCTCTACATTTGCTGTTACAACAACTTGTTTAGTTTGGTTTGGATGCAAACTTGTCCTCAATCCATCAGCTATAAATGTAAGTTACTAAAACAATTACTAATTGTGCTACATTTATCTTTGTTTAAAAATGGGGGAGAGGGGGGACAGGGACATGAGGTGGGTGGAAATCAAATGTCAGTATCCTGGTGTTCATACTTAGCCTGTGAGGAGAGATCATCTAGCAGTAACTTTGTTTCTCTTTGCCCAGTGTTCTCTTGCTCTCCTCTCTGAAGGACACTGCTTCAGTGAGACAGTCTCACTATTTGGCTGTTTGCTGCCAGCTCTTTGCCATTACCTGTGTGGTACAAAGAAGATGTAGAATACCATCTCTTAAACTATTCTTTCATTGTCATGTTTATTTTCCCTTCCCATGGGAAACTGCACAAAAAAATAATACTAGGTCTTTGAATTCACTGGCTGTAGTTTAAAAGCAGTAAGTCATAAAAACAAGTTTATCCAGTCAATTCCCATTTAACACCCTCTGCCCTTTATAAAGGACCTGGGTAATTCCTCATGAGTGTTATTCATGTTGATATATAGCTCTACAAAATTACTTTAGATAGATAAATGGAGTGCAAGATACAAGCCATGCCCTAGACTGTGACCGCTGACAGCACCCCAGGAGGGTGCAGTTCTGTACTTGGTGTGCTATCAGCATGAAGGATGGGATGTGTTAGAGACACAAGCTGCCACTCTGTTCCTTCCCAGCTCTCAGAGTAAGAAGCCTGACAGAAATACATGGAAGCTCATGCCTTCTGGCCACTGCAACTGAAAGCATTCAGGTCTTGAACAGGCTTCAAATTAGCTTCAAACTGAGTACATACATTGTCTCCTTTCAGGCTGAGTGTCTGTACCTCTATTATAGTTGACATGATCCAGTCACTGGAACTCTGCATTCTTGTTTGCCTCAGTGTAGATAGCTAAGTCAGGATTCCTTGCACTTAGACATCTCCTATTTTAAAGTGCTGTGAGACATTCTGCCTGACTTCTGCATCAACTCTGGGTGGGTGAGGTCTCCCATCAGTCCTGTGTCAGATGTCCCATTCGTGCAGGCACATTTAGTGTGTAACTGGTATAGCTGAACCTCACCTCTAGTGACTGGTTAGCCCAGTAGTTTTTGAGGTTCCCTCTCTTTTCTGTATAGGCTAGGTCTCCACTGATAGTAGTGGAAGTATAGCCAATGTGGGTGCACAGAAGTACTGGGGTGTAGGTGCTTGATTTGATTGCCTAACCATGTGTGTGTCTCCAACAGATGTGTGCTCACTTGTCCTGCCTTGTTGCAGGGGATCAGTGCCCTTTAGACCCTCTGTCATTATTTGTCAGACCTGAGCAGTTGTCTTGAAACATCTGTTGGATATCTTAAAAAATATTAAAAGTATGCATTTAAGCAACTATTTTAGATAAAATCATTTAACCTTGGCATGAATTCAGCCCTTTCATACAGGTTCGGGGAACCATGTTTTTAATACCTGGTGCAGGTTAAGAGAAAATTGAATGAATGTTGTGCTAATCTACTACTTTGTACTCAGTTACACTTGCATCTTCCTGAGTCATGTAAGAGGATTAGGGACACAGCTAGTTTGGTTCTCTGCATGTGGTAATTGATCTTATGTACAGTGTCAATTGTAGGTGGAATTTTCTTTAGTTCTCAGAAATCTAACATAGAATCTCCCATTGTTACAGACAGTATAAAAAAGTACTTCCAGCTTTGGCTGTTTTTCTGTTTAGATAGTTTTCTTGGGTTTATTTTTTAAACTGCAAAATTGGAGATATTTTTACTTTGGTGTAGGCTTATCGAACTAATTTTATAGTGGAAGGATCTGTCTGATACTCTAGACGTGTCATATCAGAAAAAAATACACTGGAAAGATAAAAATTAAATAAAAAGCCCCAATTTATTTACTGTTACTTTTTCAATTTCTGTTATTTACTTCTTATACCTAGCACTAAGTGAGCTAGTCCATCAATGTAGTTACAGTGCTTCTGAACTCAAACTTCTACATCTGCTTGGCACTGACCTGCCAAGTGGGATGTGTGGCCTTGCCAGCTCACATCAGCACCAGCTCTGTGTCAAAACATGTCTAAATCATGGGAATTTGTAGTCTGGATTGAATTGTTATGCAGGCCACACATTTGACACCTTTTCTTTTTCCAGATAATGCCTTTATTCTTCACTGTAGCACTTTCTCTAGAAGCTTACCACTATGACATTTATTGCTGTTTGTGGATTTAGTACCACTGTACCCTCTGTTGGGTTCTGCAAGGCATATAGTTCCAACTGTGATTTCCTGAGAAGGGTGAATTTCAGTGCCCAAAAATCCTCTCAAATCTGCCACTGATTATCTTTTTCGAAAAACCTGTGCTGCAAGATACGTGTCAGAGAAAAACTGGGATTTGATCTGCTACAAAGCAAGTCTGACATGAAGGAACACTACAATTCTGTTCTAAGTCATTGAACAATGGTTTGCTATAATTGTATATGTTCTCAATGGAGTCAGTTCTGCCTAAACTTTTGGTGCTTTGCCCCAGTGGCCTGACTGATCCACCAAATGTTTTCTTGGTCTGCCAGTGGAAAAAGATGATGCTTTTGAAGACAAGAGAGGGAGATGCACTCTAACTTGCATGTCTCTAGGAAATGAATCAGTCCATGTAGAGTAGGTATATAGCTTTTTTCATGAGATAATAAAGAACCAAAGACAAATGCTAATAATTGCATTCACTTATTTGTCTCTTAGATATGAGCAATGGCAGCATTTATGCACAGCAGTGTAGTCTGTTAGACCTGCAAGAGTTATGAAACCATGAAGAGTGTTCATCAATGCGTTACGAGCACTAAATAGGGCACAGAGCTAGGATTCTTGGCTCAGTTCTTTGGAATGTGTTTTCATTCAGCATCAGACATGATATCATACCACTTGGATTGCAACATAGGTGTTGGGAGCCTGTGGCCCTCCTTCCCCTGTGAATCTTCCATGGTTTGCTGCACTGTTCTGGTTTCACATGGAAGGTCCTGCAAAATGCAAACACACCCAGCAGTCAGCCCCTTGTCGTTAACTGGGAGACAGTAATAAAATTTTCAGGCAGAATATTCCCATAAATGAAGTAAATGTTTCTTTTTTAGGTTAGGCATTCTGAGTGTTATGTGGGCAGCTAAGTGTTCTTGAAATTCATCAAGAACCAAGAAAATGGTTAGAAAAGTATCTAATTAATAGATATGTCTAAATGCCACAGAAAATAGACAGCCTGCTGGATGCTGAGAGACTCAGCCTCCTTCTTTATTTTTAATATGGAAGATGTAACTCATTTATGTCTGGAATTTTACTGACAGATAAATTTCAACTTGATTCTACTTATTCTGCTGGAAATCTTCATGGCAACCACTGTGATCATTTCAGCCAGGTCTACTGAAGACTGCTGTACAAGAAAAAAAGTAGGTGCTCTTAAGGATTAAAAGTGTTTTTTTGTGGGTGTGTTAAAAAATACTTGATTTTTCCTGTATTACATATGTTGACAATTTGCTGGCAACTCCAGTATATAACTTCATATTGCATAGTAAAACTAAATTTGAACAGTAAATAAAAGTACTCTACTAAGCAGTAATTGCCTCTTCTATCTCTTCAGAGCGCAATGGGCCCTCTGCAAAATGACCTGTTGCAGTTACAGAGCACAGGGTTGTTTGCATGTCTTACAAACAGGCATGGCAAATGCTTCATTTCTGTTTCGTAGAGCAAAACGTAATGATGTGTGAAACATCAGAGTGCTGCGACGTGTGTATGCAAAGCAATACCTTTGTGAAGCCTGATGTGGAGAAAGTATTTTTCATGTATGCCAGTTCGGTGGTATCTGGGCGATGAATCTTTGCTTCAGGATTTGGGGCTATAGATAAAATTTTCTTTAGTCACAAGTGCTCTCCCAAATCCCACCCTCATTTTTCTACAGCAGTACTTCTTTTTAAGTAATAATGAAGCAAACGTGCTGTGCCATTTAGTGTTCCAGTGGAAATATTGATTGATATGTGTTGTGTCCTGTCCTCCTTTACTTGCTGTTAATCCACATCTGTAAAATCTGAAAGCTCGGAAAGAAAGTATGTATTTTGAAGGTGGAAAAGGGAGACAAGATGACCATATTTCATTGTTGAATGGTGGTTGTGGAACAGCTAATCTGGGTCTACTTAATTTATTTTTAATGTAGTTGATGTTGTCTGACACTGGCAAACACTGTGATGTGTCACTGGCACCTCTTATGGGCCAGCCAGACATTGCATATCACTGGTAGGATCTATAACAGGTCGTACAAGATATTAGAAAGAAAGGTATTGCTTTGGATATTTTTTGATCATGATTTTTTATTCCCCTCTAGAATACTGCATATGACAGTGCCATTGTTTTGAGCAATGTCAGCTTTCCTGCTCGAATTCTGAAGTCATACTCAGTAAGAAAAACATTGGTCTCTTTAAATCAATTTTTTATTTCATCTTTCTAAGGGCTAAGCTTCTTTAAAGCCAGCAAGAGAACAGTGTAGGTAAGAGCTGAAAGAATAAAGACAGAAATGAGAGATATATCTTAAAATGTTTCCTTTTAGATTATTGCCAGGTAAATGATAACTGCCATATATAATAGGAAGGAGACTCTTTAATAACTTAAGGAAAGACTCTTTAATAACTTAACTGTTGTTCTGTGGAGCTAACAAATAAAAGCATAAATATGTATAATGAACCTGATCTGGTTTTCACTTAAGCCAGCTAGATTTTTGCCATATTTTAGATGTGAAAAACATGGACTTCATGCATAGCTAGTAGCATAAATGTGTTTCTTTTCTTTCTGGGGAGTTCCTTTCTATACACATATAGGAAATTTCATCTTCAAATGCACTGTCAGTAATCTGTGTGCTCTTCTTTGTTTTAGGTAATTGAAGTGATTATTGGAATTTCATCAGTATTTGGTGGAATAATTGCTTTGAATATGGATGTTCTAGTTTCAGGTCCATATCTTTCAGTAACATTCTTTTGGATCTTAGTTGCTGTAAGTAGTACAAATGGAATGTACTTTTTAAAATCAATGTCTTTTATTTAAATTTTTTTTCCATTTTTTTCCTCCTCGCTGGAATATTTATTTGGCTCCAATACTAATTGGTAATTTCTGCTTAGAAAATGAAATAGTACTTCAATGTAATTAATATAGTAATGCAATATTCTTGTTCTATTTTTGATTTACAATACTTTGGTTCTTATAAAATGTTCTGATAAATTTTCAGTCCTCAGTTCAGTAAAATGGAAATGTGTAGTAGAACAAGGGTATTAGACATGAAGTGTTTTGTCCAAAAAGTTGTAGAATATTTTAGGCTGCAAAATAAAAGTTGAGTTTAGTTTGAGCATGGCAGAATCCTTACAAGATCCCATTTAACTGTTTTTAAAGCCTGAGACTGTGATTGGTAACCCTTATCACTAATAACAGCCTTTGCCCTGGAGCACAGAAGGTTGAGAAAGAAGACAACAACCATTAGGTTTATATATGGCTCCTGTGTCTGTAAAATCCCTCAGCACAAAGTGGAAAGAGATCATAAACAAGCTTTTCAGCATTCAGAATTCACAAAGTTCAGTAGAGTTTGCTAGTTTTTTATGTAGAAGTGTCATGTTTTGAGGAGACTCATATTTCAGTATGCATAAGTTTAATATATTTGCTCATTACAGCTGCTTATTATATGCAAATTAAATGAAGGTTAGTTTTATCTTCATTTGACCAATTGATTCCCAATACTGTCATAATAAGTCTATACAGTTTCAGCCTTTCCAGGAAATTTAGTATGTGATCTGTGACTGGTGGGAATTGGGAACTGTAATTTTCAAGTAGGTAAACACTTATTTTGTTGCACTTCTTTTTTGTTTAGTGCTTTCCAAGTGCTATTGCAAGTCATGTAGCTGCTGAATATCCAAGTAAATGCCTGGTAAGTGTATAAAAATCTTGGATTTTGTCATTCAAGTGGAATGGTGCTAAGGAAAGCCTGCCTATGATAGTGGGCACTACTCAAATTTGCTCACTTGTTTTTAGCTGTTTTTGTAGACAAAAAGTGACAGAAATATGTAGCAGGAGTGTTAGCTGATGTTCCTAAAGAGAACTCCAGTAGGTCCTTTGGAGGCTTAATTTCACCAATTCTAGAATTCTTTGTACTGGTTCCTTGGGAATAGATATTACTAGATGAAAATGACATGCCTCATGGGGTGTGCTCAAACTGCTTTCAGGTTTCTGAGCTGAGTTCTTTTTCTGTTCTCTTCTCCTTTCATTATGAGCTGTGGTTTCTGAAAGAAGAAAATTAGGTGTTCAGACTGTGCTGGACCTAGCAGCAAACAAGCTGCTCATCTTCATGATTAGCAACAAGGACTAAGAATATTCAGTAGCATGCATTCATTCCTTGATTTTCCTAGATGTGTGGTTAAGCCTCCATAAAATATCTATTCAAAGTAACAGTCATGCAACCATATTTAAGTGACTAATGATGCATGACCACAACTGAAGTCAGAATATGATCCTGTAGGGCTGATATTTGAATGAAACTTGGCTGCTACTGTATGGCAATAAATTTGCCTCACAGCACTCAAATGTATTTGCATAAGTTTTTTTTAGGTTGTAAGTCTGCAATATCTGCTGTTAGTTCTCTTTATTTCATAGACATTGAAGAATAAATGATGCTTCTCTACTGGCTCTCTAGATTGGATATTATTTCCTCTATGTGCCTATGAAAGGCACTTGTGAAATAAAACAAAGAACCTCATCATCAGTATTAAAAATGAATTACAAAACAACTGTGTTTTGGCTGGGAAACTTAATTTATTCAAAGCTTGCTTCTGTATCTCCATGAAATGTGGATGGCTCTTAATATTTGTTACACATGTGTAATCTTAGACACCACACACTTCTGTTACGTTTGCTGCAGGGAAATATAGCTCACAAACCAATGTTAGCAATTTTTATTCTTTTTTAACGTTCAGTATCTTACTTTTTAGGTTGAGGTCCTGATTGCCATTAGCAGTGTTACCTCTCCATTGCTGTTCACTGCTTCTGCATACTTATCCTTCAGTATCATGCAAGTTGTTGACATCTTTAAAAGCTATCCACCTGCTGTTAAAGTATGTATTTTTATGCAACTGAAGAATTAATGTCTATCTATTACAGTAGCAAGACAGAAACGAACTAGGAAGTACATGAAGTCAAGGTATTGCATTATAAAGATTGAATAAAAGGTCATAGAAATTCAAAACCTTTTATTTGACTTACAATATAATTTACAGTATGTTAAATCTATTGCCACCAGGGATTATAGTTTAAAAAATGGGATATTATTCTAAAGAAACAGTGAAAATAATATGCAATATGCTAGGCTGCTTGAGATTTGATAAATTTATAGTATTTAAATTAAAGATTCTAGGTTTACTTGAAGAATACATTTTCCTGAGGATGTTTACCAACAGTTGGGATTGTAAATTTACACCTGGTTTCATTTAAAGCCCGAATTGGGACAGAGAAGAAAAAAGTTTGCAATTTTAAAGCATTTCAGTATGAAGTGTTACCCATGCATTACTGAAGAGCTTTCCAGGTCTTTAGTGTAAAAGTGTTTAGCAATCTCTGTTGATGTTCAAAGAACCATTTGTGGGCATTAGACCAGTGTCAATAAGAGTATTTACCCTTAGTATCCACTAATCATTAAGTAATCTTGTAATTTCAGAAGAAAAGGGGGAAAATGTTTATTAAATTGATATCTCAGGGACTGGAAAAGTAGCTTTTGAGTAAGTGATCCTGTTCTGATGCTGGAGGAGCACAGCCTGTTGTTGGACCTCAGGAAGTGGCCACAGTTTACATACTCTCTTTAAGTAGCTTCTCCTGTCGCACATTTTGGAGACAGATGACTGCACTGTCTAGACAGTTGGTGTGACCTGCAGGGCATTTCTTACACTCGTAGGCTGCTTTGTGTCTGGATATAGCAAAAGTGGGCTGCTCTGCACAGGAGGAACAATGGAGCAGGAGATGACAGAAAGGCAGACAAGGACAGTGACCTCATTGGCAAGGTGTGCAGTCCTACGCTACCCAAAAAACTAGAAAAGCAAGGCAGGTCTGGCTGTGGTTACCAGGTTCAACCAATGGTTCAGTGATTGCCAGACAAGTACACAGTAGTGAGGCAGACCCAAGGTCATCCAGGAATTCAGGTCAGCAGGGCAAGGTCAGAGCCAGCAAGGCCCAGGGCCAGGACCAGGCGTAGTGACATTGCTTAGGTGAGAACCAGCAGTGAGCTGCTATATTTTAGAGGATTTCTAGAGGAAAAGATCATTTTGCAAATTAACATTTTCTTAAAAATTATCAGTCTTTTCTACTTTCAGCAAATTCAGGCACTAAAATATTTGTTGAAACTTCATGCTGAAACAAACTGTGAATTATAATTTCAGTGTAAAAAATCTAGATATGAATCTTAAGAGTACAGAGGTGGTAACATTCTAAAATATTTTACTCAAGAAGTTAATGATATACTCGTGTCTAATTTCAGCAATCTTACGATGTACTCCTGCTGCTTCTGATGTTGATGCTGCTAATTCAAGCATGTCTTACTATTGGAACTGTAATACAGTGTGTAAATTACAAGACAAAAATGAAACTACAAGATTCATCATGGACAGCACCACAGGTTAAAAAACAGGAATACAGAACAACAGAGGTATGCATTTATACCCATTATAACATTAGAAAATGTGTATTTTACAAGATTTTTTTTTATACTGTTGTGTTACTTAATTCAGACCACAATTAAAAGCTGCTCTGTGAAACTGAAGATGTTAATGCACTGGTGAATTTTGTAATAAAGAGATAATATTTTGCTGGTTAGATGATAACTGGGGTGTGACAGGTGCAATATTTGTAAATCTGTGACAAGCCCTGTTAAAACCAGGTGGAAGGTTAAGCTCCTTCTTTTTCTTATGGGCTCCCAATTATAATTGGGATCCATACAGGATACAGATCCATAACCACTATTTATATGTTGGAATGAAGTTATAGAGAAGATGATGGGCCTTGCATGACCACATTCTGATAATGAGATAGCCAACTGTTAGGAGAGAAATGGATTTAATTCTTTCCATGCAAGCAGAAGTTTTGGGCTATGGAATAGGAATACTTGATATAGCTGTACCTTTCCAAGGCTGCTGTGAGGGGGTGACTTTACTAAGCTAAGTTAGTTCTCTTAACTTCCCTAAAGTTTGAATGGAATGAGTGAAGAACCTGGAGCATAGGAAAAATAATAAGATGAATGAGTGGTCACTTGTGCTGGACAGAATGAAGTATTGTGCCCAGGAGCATCTCTGGAATCCTGGGTTTCTCCATGTCCTAACTGCACTACTAAAATTGGTGCTAAAGATCAGAATTGAGATATCCTTGCATTTCCTGTCTGCACTTCCATGTTCAAGCTATCCTTTCAGATGCAGATTTGGCACATACTCTTTTTCAAGCATGGTGATGCCATTATTACTGTTACCACGTTTTACATAATCATTCAGGACTGGAGTCCTATTTCAGGGACTGAGGATCCCAACTTTCTTCAGCCTGTGTACATTAACTACTCATAGCAACCTTCCAGTATTTGAAGGGGCCTACAGGGAAGCCAGAGGGGGACTTCTTGTTAGAAACTATAGTGATAGAGCAAGGAGTAATGGCTATAAATTGAAAGAGGGGAAATTTAGGCTAGATGTGAAGAAGAAATTCTTTACTATGAGAGTGGTGAGACACTGGAACAGGTTGTCCAGGGAGGTTGTGGATGCCCCAGCCCTGGCACTGTTCAAAGCCGGGGTGGATGAGGCCTTGAGCATCTTAGTCTAATGGGAGGTGTCCCTGCTCATGGCAGGACAGGATGACTAGATGATCTTTAAGGTCCATTCCAACCCCTTAATATTCTATGATTCTGTAATTCATCTCCTAGTACGGCCCTGTAGCCCTTAGGCTTTCCTCACCTCTGCTATACAGAGCCAAGCACTGTATCTTTTGACTATGAGAGAGTAACTCACATTAGCTGGATGCTTACTGCATGGGCCAGTGCTAGAAAGAGAGTGCTGGATTCAGTCCAGACTAGGAAGAGCATCTGTAGTGAAACAGCACTGGACAGAAAGCACTGTGAGCAGGTACTGAAATCAGTCAAGTCAGCATGCTGCTGGTAATGGAAAGTGAAAGCTGTGGATTTAGCAGGCTGCTGAAGGCATTTGGTGTAGGCTACTTGTTTTCTGGATCTGTATCCTGAGAGTTATGTGCTGTATAAAACAGGAAGCACAGCAGCACTTCCACTGCTGCAAGTCACATTTTGGAGCATAGGTCATGTCATGGCTAAACACATCTAATCTGGGCATTATTAACAAAAGTATTACAAGTTTGTCAGTCGCAGAGAAATTGGGTGTGAGTTAAATGCTAAAAGGAGCACTTTTCCCACAAAAGCAACACCTTTTAACTTACCTTGTAGTGTTTAAAAACATGAATAATGTTACTCCATCTGTCTGTGCTCTTAGGCAAGGCCTTAGTTTGCTAGCATATATGTAGATAAATCTTGCTTCAGTCGCACCACAGGGGGCTGCTTCTGGCTTTGGGGCTAGAGATTTAGGTTCTAGGGCTTTCAGTCACATGTTAGCAAAAATCTTGAAAAAATGTCCTAAGTAACGTGTTATAAATAGGAATTTTGCCAAGTTTTTTTATCCCAAGTATGATACATTTCACACTATTAAATTTTTTACCCTAAATATAAACTCTACCATATACAAAACTATATAATTTGCAATTTATAGAATATTTTAATAGCTCTGGCTGTAACCATTTACATTTGCATTCTCTTAGCTTCTGTCAGATATTTATTTGCTTGAACTTCAGCTTTTAAGCAAAGCATTTTTTCATGTTTCCATTTGTTTGAAATGTGTTTACTTTTAGGTTTCCAATAACACCTTAAAGGATTTTGACAAAGACAAAGCCTGGAAAGCAGTTGTGGTACAAATGGCTCAGTAGTTTGGATTCTTCAAGTGCAGCCAATACAGTACAATCCAATACAGTAAATCAACCGTTTGAATTAAGGCTTAAAAACTTTTCAATCTTGAAACAGCAATATAGTTACAGTGGTAGGAGACAAAGAATAACACAGTAAATAATGTGTCTTTCTAATAATTTTGAATTATGTTGATAATATTTTTAACACATCTGTCTTTTCTGTTGGTATCTGTAGTCTAGTGTTGCTTTAGAAGATACCTCTACAAAAGGGTAACGAGTCACATGGATTTATGCTGATGGCAAAGTATTACAAGGTGTACTAGGCTTCATGTATTTGCAACAGATTGTTATAACTGCAGTTATGCAGTCAGTGTGACTGATAAATGCTTTTGTAAAGTTATGAGTACAAGTCATAATTGATATTTTTGCTTATACTTCACTTTTGTAGGAGTTGTAAAGTTCTGCATCTCATTGCTTTTATATAAATAAAAGTCTTTATTATGTGGAAACTCAAGAATGTGGATTGACATTCTAATTGGAGATGTGAAAAGAGAATATTCTTTCCCATTAAGCTTCAATATCTGGACTGCTAGAAGGGGAAGAAACTTTTTTTCTGTGGTTTTGTGCTTTATGCTGTTAGACTCTGGACATCCAGAAGGAGCTTGGAAATGTCTTCCTGTTTTCCAGCAGCTACAAGAGGCCAAGTGCTTCTGCAGGGGCTGAGTTGTTAGAGGTTGCCCCAACATTTCTTGTTTTCACAAGTATCCCCAGAAGGGGAAATGTTGGTGGAATGCCTCCTGCCTCTGTATGTTCTACCTCTACACTGTCTCTATTGGGTGTTCCTACTGGACCCTATTGACAGTGCAGGGACCATGACAGGTTCTTGGTTGTTCCTGGGCTTGCCATTTGTCAAATAACCAGGATTAATAACTACTCTGAGGCTTTTTTTTCTAGACAGAAGCCTTAACTCACTCAGGCTCAGATCTGAGGATATGCACCCTTTGCCTGCAGTCTTGTCTTAAATTATTCATCATATTCTGCTGCTCATTTGTTCATTTCCATTGGAAAGAGTCTCATTTATTTCAATATGGCTTATCTTGAATTTACCAATATGCCTTATCTTTGTATTTATTTTTGTGTTCTTTCCAACATCTGATTTATATAAAAAGTTATATAAAATCGGTGATTTTTATGTGCACTATATAAACACTGAAGTCAAGATTAAAATGGGAAGGAAAAAAGACAGCAGAATTAACACTCTCACCTGCTCCATACTGTCTGCTACTACACTGAGTTCCTGCAGGACACCTGTGATGCTTCAAATTGATTTGTCTAAAGAAACCCCAAATCACTCAAATTACAAAGTCACTCTTTGTTCTGGACAAGTTTTTAAAGCTGCTTCAGTTTCCTTACTCAGTTTTTAAGCTCACTTCACACCCTCAGTTCAACTGAAGGTTGAGATGCCTCAGCACAGAACAACAGATAAGCTGTTACCTTAAGCCAACGGTGTTGCTGCTTAGAACATTTTCAAATCCTACCTTAGACTTCCCATTTTTCAGGGCTACATAGCATCACTTTGTTGATAGTTGCCACTGCCAGTCTCTCCAGACTTCCCTATATCACTGTCATTTGCTGGTCCATGCTGTTCAAGGAAAGACTTTTCTAGATTTGGTGAGAGAGGAGAACATGGTGAGAAGCAGCTTTCCTCTTTTTCTGTGGCTCAACTTATTTTTATTTCTTCTTTGGCCCTGGTGTTAACACAGTGTAGAATCTGAAATCCTGTGTATCATGACCCAGTACTGCGATCTGTTCTGCTTATAATCTGATCCATAGATCTAGCATCTAATCATGGAGTATCTATTTCTTTCTAATCCAGTCTGTTCTAGTATTGTTGCACTAGGACTTTAAAGATGAACCATAACCATACTCTTGGAGATGTCATGGAGTATGAGAGAATTCCCTC
>NW_008684179.1:23157-50055 GCF_000695815.1 Acanthisitta chloris
AGGTAGATCATGTGGTAAATAATCCAAGAGGGATTCAGTAATGCATTTTGATGTACTAGCATGACCGAGTTGGATTTAACATACAGTGAAGTGGAAAACTGAGAGATTTTCATACAACTGGATATAACAATATTCTTCCCAGAGGCAATTGGGTCTGTTTATTGTCACTTGCTGTGCTTCCTTGCACTGAGGATGGCTTAGTATTTACATCTTACTTTGTGCCACCAAGACTCTTTAGCAGGTGGGGTGCTCAACCATTTGAGAACAAGTAAGCAGGACAAGGGACTTCAGCCTGTGCTCTGTCTAATGCTGTGAATCCCAAATACACTACTAGGTAAGGGTGACTTCTAATTCACTCATTAGCATTATTCGTTTAAGCAGCCATGATTGAAAAATATTGTGTGCATAACAGAAAACCAAATCACATAAAATTAATATTTTTTTATTGCTAAAATGAAAGAAACAAAGTATTTCAAGTATTTAGTTGCACTTTTAGCTTGGCCTGGGGAAAAGAAAAAGGGTGAATTATATGCATTACAGTTCATATTAGAGGAATTGGTTCTGAAGAATTTGCTTTCAAGTGCTTTTCTATTTCCAGGTAATCTAATTTTCTACTGCATTAGGAAACAGTTTTACGGTATCTTTATAGTAAACTTAGGACATTATGTTGTACTTGTGAAATGTTGCTTCATTTGTATTCCAATGTCATTAACATTATTATGTAGTTGTGGGCCTACATGAGGATAACAAAATGAGTGTATACATCTGAATTTGAGAAATGTAATTTCTTTTTAGACAATTTTATCTAAACAAAGTCAAATCTTCTAAAAGTAATTAATCACAGGGTTTATGTTCTTCCATACTTAACGGTAGTCATCAGTCTCAGGTGAAAGTGTTTTGTGTCAAATCTGAAAAATTACAGATCTCTAAGCATTCCAGTATATCAGTATTAATGTAAGTAGTAAAACTGAATAAATAGATGTAGTCCTTAGAACAGAAATGAGACAAATTTTCAATACTGTTTTAGTTTGTTGCTGCTTGAATTGTAGCTGCTTTTGCTTCTTTTCTTCTTTAGGGCTAAACCATAGAAATGTGCAAGAACTACTTTCTACCCCAAACCCAGAAAAATACAATTTTGTAAGATTTTTAGAAAGACAATTAAGGTAAATATGCTTAATAATTGATTTAGTCTTAAGTGCAACCCCCCTCCTCCATTTGTTAATAGTTCTAGTTTCTCTGATCTTTAAGTTCTTAAAAATATAGATTGTCTACAAAAAGATTGGAAAATTGTAAATCTGCCTTTTTTCATTATTATTATTTTCCTCTTTTTTCTTTTTTAAGAGGATTTTTTCAGCACTCAAGTTTGTAGTTTTTTTTCTTGAATGATTTCATAAATAATTTTATAGTGGTCTAAAATTTTTTAAAAAGTATTTTAAAAATACATTTTCTCTAATAATAATGTGACTTTGAGCAACCTAATTTGGAACTAGATGATCTTTAAAATTCCCTTCCAGTCCAAACCATTCTATGATTGTATGATTCTAGAAAAGAAAGTATTTAGCATCTGTGAGCTGTATCCAGGTTGCAGGCAAGGCTCCTAAGGTGCTCCACCTACTGTGACATTTGCCATCATTGCTGAGCAATTGTCACTCTTGACAGGGTGGGGAAAGAGACTGAGGGTCCTCTTGAATCATGTTGATGAAATGAGGAGTGACTGTTTTTGGACATGTTGGATACAGAAGCACTAAACAGGTCCTGTTTCACCAACTTGTCTTGTGGCTCTGTGGGACTTAGGTGCCCTGCTGGTACCCTCTGCTGAGGGTAACTCTGCCCTGACTGCACAGGGTCACTCTGGACAGGAGATGTAGGTACACTCCTGGTGAAGTACAGTTTCCAAGTAGTTCTGAATCATACACTATTTTGTTGTGATGACAGTAACATCCCACACAGTTCCACTCCAGAACATGCCTGACATGACACGAAGCTGTTAAGTTATAAACAGCTGTCCTGTGGTTGATGTGAGTGGCCCTAAAGCAAGTTATCTCTTGCTTGGTTCAGGCAGTTAAAAGAATAGCCATGGGACTGTGCTGGTCATGGCCTTTCATTTCAAGACAGCTGTTGTGGTATGGTATGTGTGCCTGTGTTGGGGAGGCTTGAAAGTGTGTACTGATGTACCACAGGATCCTCTTGCAAATTGTAGTGTGAATGTGGCTATTGTGCTCCAAAGAAGGCTGGGACTTCTTTGATAAGGCTATGACAGGGACATGCCCTCCAGCCTAGACATTGACACATTAATGCAACAAAGTCAGTAAATAATTTAGCCAAAGTAGTAATATCTGTGGAGTTCTGTGCCTAAACTCCTACACATCAGGTCACAAAATCCATGTCTGGCTGCTTAGGTGTGTCTGGTGATACATCTGTCCTAACTTTCATTTCCATGTAATCGTTCTTGTACGCACTTGAGAAGTGGTGGATTGTATTAGTAGTCTCTTTTGAAGTGGGCCAAGTGTATAGCCAAGCATGCAAATTTTGTTTAGCCAGAGAGTAATTAAGAAAGAAGAGACCTGGGCTGATGGTCCAGAGGTCAAGCTTGACCCAAGGGAAAATGGAGAATGCAAAATACCTCACTTCTGCACTTTTGCTGTCCTTTGTTTTGGAGTCACCATGGACTGGAACAGGGAAGTGGTCCCAGATAGGTGCTGCCCTCCCTCCCCCCTTTTCCAGCCACATCCTGTTCTAACCTGCCTGCTTGAGTGGCCGTGAGTGGCTCTATTTGAGGCATAGCAGTTCATTAACTCCTTACTGTCCAGGCTTCTAAAGATGACAAAATTTAATTGTTATTTTTTAACCAAAATAATAATAAACCTCCCTGCCAGGGGAGGTTTAGGTTGG
Organism: Acanthisitta chloris; assembly: GCF_000695815.1. Taxonomy (NCBI): domain Eukaryota; kingdom Metazoa; phylum Chordata; class Aves; order Passeriformes; family Acanthisittidae; genus Acanthisitta; species Acanthisitta chloris. The sequence goes on from NW_008684179.1 coordinate 26,050, forward strand.
ACATTAGGAAGAGCTTTTTTTACAGAGAGAGTAGTCAGGCATTGGAATGGGGTACCTGGGGAGGTGGTGGATTCACCATCCCAGGAGGTTTTCAAGATAAGACTGGATGTGGCACTTAGTGCCATGGTCTAGTAACCACAGTAGGGTTGGACTTGATGATCTTTGAGGTCTCTTCCAACCAGGATGATTCTATGATATTCTATGATAATGAAATTACATTTAGTTCAGTACTGTGATTGAAACTGCTTATCTTCAAAAAATAAAGTCGTCTTGGAAAATTGACAAACTGGACTCACATGTAAGTATCTCAAATGCAAGTATTGTAGAGACATTGTCAGAATAGACATTGTATTTTATGTGTTTGTTAAAGCAAGTCTTGGTAAAGCCAGATCCTAGCAGATGGTGTTGATTGTATATTCCCTGATTTAACTGCTGTAAAAGCTTTTGCAAGAGCACTGAGTACTTGGATTCTGGCACAGTCCTACTAAAGGATATCTCAGTTGTGAGCAAGCCCTCTCTAATAACTCCCTATTCTCCTTGGGCATAACACATGACATAGAGTCTCCATAGGAACCAGACTGTGTTTTTGGAATACCTGCTCCTTGTCATGGGTAGTGGGACTATGAAGGGCAGCACCCAGAGGGGCATTAAGGGCATTTTGCTAAGAGATATTGAGGTGTTGTGACTCACTCCTACCCTGCTTTCAGAGCTGTGCTGTTGAGCTTCTTTGGGAAAACATGCATACTTCTGAGAGCCTTGAAAATCCAAAAGCTGGAGATAAACTGTAGAACAAGATGCTTCTATCGATACAATTACATAATAAGTGAAATACGTTCAAGGCACAGGTTTCTAGGGTAAAAGAATCTGTATATTGAGGTGTTGTGACTCACTCCTACCCTGCTTTCAGAGCTGTGCTGTTGAGCTTCTTTGGGAAAACATGCATACTTCTGAGAGCCTTGAAAATCCAAAAGCTGGAGATAAACTGTAGAACAAGATGCTTCTATCGATACAATTACATAATAAGTGAAATACGTTCAAGGCACAGGTTTCTAGGGTAAAAGAATCTGTTTTTTCTGCTGATGAAAAAGAAGAAACAAGTCTTCCAAGACCACCCACCTAGGCAAAGCTGTTTTTCATTTGATTCAATGCACAAGAAAACCAGGAAAATAAGTAGACATAAGAATGCATTTGAATTCCAGTGAACCTGCCTGGTACATCACTCTAGAAACAAAATTCCCATTTATATATATTTAGAATTTGCAGAAAAAAAAAATCTGCTAAAACTGATGTAATGCTGATGTGAAGAAATGCAGAGGGAAGAGAATTTTAGTGGGATTATCGGTTATTTATGTTTCCCATTTTTCACTATGGAGCATAAGAAATGAATTGAACATGCTTTATATTTCCCACAACTAGCAATTTTCTGTCTTTGGAAAGTTTCAGAGGGAGGAGCTCAGAGGTGCTGTGGGAGGGACTAAAATTCATATTAAAGTTTTGGCACAAGAGGGAGAATTGTCAGAGTAGAAGGTTTCTTCTGAGGTTTTGCTTTCTCCCCCCCCCCCCCCCCCCAATTTAAGATGATAAGTATTTATGTTCGATTTCTTCTGATAATTCTATTTTGGAGTGCTGATTGCCAGATTATTCCTAGGATTGAAGAATGTGGACTTTCATGTTCTCAGGTAAGCTCTTACTTTTTCCTATTTGTTGTCTATTGATACAGTAGTTGTATGTTGCTAAAATATTTGTAGGAAAGGCAAGGAAGCAAAAATGGAAAGCTATTTCAGCTGTTCTGAACTTGCGCTTTATATTCCTGTCATTCTGAATCCATCCAAAGTGGCAAAGATGACTATGGAGGGTGTAAGAAAAGAAAATGCATCTTACACTATTTCCAACTGCTGTTGTTAGTAGCTTTTAACATCTGTCTTTTATATTTGAAAAAAATTATTTTTTTCATATTCATTACTTTGCAGAGTCAATTTTTACAACAGAAGTGGTGCCAAAGAGATGTGGGAGGGAGGAATGGGAGGTTTCAGCAGTTGCTAATTATGTTAGGAATATATGAAACACTGGCTTTCCTGTGAATAAATTAATTTAGCATGAGAAAGAGTAAAACCTGTTTTTCATTTTGTGGGATGAATGTAACTTCAGTATTAAATTTAATGAATTGTGTATGTGCATGGAAGTGGAGTGTGAACCATCCCATCCCTTTAACAGCTTTGGGTTTTGTGTGATTCCAAATATCCCCGCAAAGGGGCAGTGTGGAGATACGCTGCTCCGCTTGGTATTCTGAAACTGTAAGCATAAACTGAAAGATAAATTAAAAAAAGGATTAAATAATAGGGAATCTGACCTTCAGTCTGACTGGAGGAGGAGAACTGTGTACTTGCTACAGAGAAGTGGAATTGGAATTGATGGCATGAAAGAATTTGGCTGTCTGTACAAACTTCTGCTTGAAGATGTCAGTGTTTGGGACAGGCAGTGAGACACTAAAGATTGTCTAAATGTGGTGATACTACCCAGATACTAAGTTAGCTCATGTTACAGCAACTTATTCTATCTTTATACGTGTATCCTAGAAAAAAAACAGGAATAAAGATGCTTATAAAATACTAGATTGAGCAAAAAAACCCAAACCAACTCTTTCCATATTTAAAGTTGTTTAATATTCCTGTATTCAAATTCTGTAATCTCTATCCACTTGGATAATGTTTTTAGAATAACAAAATATAGTTATAAGAAATTAGTCTCTAGATATTTCCAAACACTTTTAAAGAAATTTTATGTACTTATGTTTATGAATGCAAATACATATGTATTTTAAATAATTTATGCTCCTTGTCCTGCTGCAATGGGAGTTTAAAATAGAAATTATTTGCTAATCTAATTTATCCCTCCAAAGAATGTAGGACTATAAGACTCAGCTTGTAAAAATCGATAGCTGCCTTTTTTGGAGGGTTTCAGTCTGGGGGATAGGATTTACCTCTAGGGACCTTAAAGGGCATTTGCTCTGTCATATCTTCAGTACATATGTCAAGCAGACTGATTCACTAGGTGCCTAAGATAGAGGCATAACTCAAGGTTTACCAGGCTGGATCCCTTTCTTTGCCTCCTTAGGACTCTTCCAACACTAAAGGTTGGATACTGAGAAAAGTGTATTTTATTTCATTTTTTTAATTTGCAAGGGAAATACACCTTGTTTCCAGTATAATGGAATCAGTCATTTGTGATATTAGAGACAGGATTCTGTTCATGTTGTCTATGTGATGTTTCTCCTAGTTGTTGTATTCAATAGAATCTTGAATGCATTAATGACTTTTTAAGACAAAAATGTTTTCTCAGTGGAAACAATAATGATCTCAACAGAATAAATTACTACCAGCATAGCATTTTCAATCTAGTGCAAAGCATTTTAGCTACATGAACTTGAGTCTCATGACTAGCTTGTTAGAAAAAAAAATTATTCTCCCTTTCTCTTTGCAAGTATCTTCAATTTCCCTGCGTAACTGATCATGATTCGTGGGCTCAATCTCATTCCTACATGAGTTATTTTAAAAGGGAACAGTCAATCTTCTCTGTAACCTTTAACTCAATGGTCTTTATAAGGGCACTAACCGAGGGTTCCAGTTTGTCTTTGTGTGCTGCCTTCTGCCTTACAAAGTAGAGAATCAGTGACTTTTTTTCTAGCAATTTGCTTAATGTGGTGATGAGATATTGTAAATTTGAAACTATCAGAGATTCTCTGTAGCTGTTGTTGTTACGAGTGAGTATTATAGATTTATTTTTTTCTGTATGAAGTTTTCCCAGAGGTTTGTATAGTGAATTTCTCTTCTGCAGGCAACCCTGAGGATGTGTGGTTCTTCATAAAGTGATAGGAGATGAAAAGCAATTAATTTGCATTTTTCTGCATTTTTCAAACTTAGGTATTGTCAGAAGGTTTTAGGCAGGTTTAATAACTGAAACTGTTGAGTTTTACCAGCAGACTGGATTTTGAGGTGGCTCTGTCCATTGGATGTTTGTGAGCAGTTTTGACCTCCTTGGGCACTCCTTATCAGTGTAAACACTGGTTGTATTTAAGAGGGAAATGGTGACATAACTATTTTGTGGTATATGAGTTGAAAAACCTTTGCATTGGACAGTTCAGATTTTGGATCTTATTACAACTTCATGAATCATTCTTAGTTTACCATGAGTATTCAGCAAGGCATCCTTGCATTGCCCTGTATAAGGCACTATCCAGGTTTCATTGCTGTACCACAAACTGTACATCTGTTCAGTACAGGAAAAGGAAAACCAAAAGAACATTGGATGTTTATGCCTATATTACATGAAAATTTAAACAGCATGAAGATATACAATTCTGGGTTGAGTAATGACAAAGGAACAACTAAGCTTTTATTACATATTATGATTCATTTCTCCTTCCTTATTTTAATGGCTTGGCTTTAGAGCTCATGTGATATTCTAGTATTCAAAGCTTAAATACTGCGGGCATGGTCTCTATGCCCCACCCAATAGCAAACACAGTTATCAACCAAGTTTCTCTGCAAATGCATAGGGAAATCCCAGCTTGCAATTTCTATTGGGTTTGTGCCCTACTCATTTTACAGTCCACATTGTTTGCAGGCTGTACACAAAGAGACAGGCTTATGCCAAATTTGACTCAACAGCTGGTAAATATCAAGAGCACTACATTTAAAAAACACTCCCTAAAACACTATGAAATAGTGTTTGTATTGTTTGCTATTGAATGTAGTAATGTTTCCAAAGACTATGGATAAAGGAGGAAACCCTAAGCTGAATCTGGGATTTCCCTGTAACAATAAAGGTTATTGGCAACAAATTCTTGATATAGCTGCTGCTTGATCATGCTGTTCACAATCAAAATATGTGGTGTTTCTTTACTGGGTATTTATGGCATGGATCAGTTCATTCTTGCTGAACACTACACACTGCAAAACTAGTGATACAATATAGCTCTTAGGCCACTAACTCAGCTGACATAAATTGGTATTCTTTGCACATTATTAAGCAATTAATATTTTAAAAATGATCTCAAGCCTCTAAAAATGGACATGATAATCTAGGTGACATAATTCTGTTGTTCTCTAAAATCTGTTTGAAAACCTAATTTTAGACAGAGAAAATGTCTAAAGAGGCTGGTGAGGGACCTGCCTTCCTCAGAGTGACTGACAGAGATGCAGCATGAAGTCCCAGCATGGAAAGATGATTTCACACAGACATTCTGTGTATGCATCAATATACCTGATGACTGAAGGAGATGCATAAAAATATAAAACATATCCTCTGCCAATATTTGCTGAGATGCAGTGCAATCCACCAGAGCATGCCCTTGATAGGCAGCCTGGGATTTGCGTCCTTGCCTGTCATCGACTCGTTTAAGTAATTTCCTTTCTCCAGTTTTCACAAGTGTGCTGACCTTCCTGTGTGTTGTGTTTTAATTATGTGTTTAAATTAACTGCTTTGAATACTATAATTATGAGTTAAGTACTCATTAATCAAAATAGTCATACTTAAGGGGCTCAACCATGCTGAGTCACTGTATTGGAGTGATATTAACCCGTTTGGTTAGATAACCCCAGTTGCTTTCTATGCTGATAGTCAGGAGAGCTGCAGTTTAGCAAATTTAGGTGGCTTATCTCTTGGACTGTGTTTCACGTTTGTTCTTAGGGTCAAAAATAGCTTGGCAATGACATGAGACATCTTCCTGATGTGTCCTATGCCACCAGTTGGGTGCTGTCCTCTTTCCTCACCCCCTGAAAAGGAAACAGCCAGTGACAGGTACAAACAGGGACTTAAAAAACCTCTCCAGTGTTTCTCATTATTACAGCATCTACCACCAGTTCTTATAAAAGAGGTGGAGATGGAAAAAGTTCTGTAATTCAGAACTTGCAAGCAGTAGAATCTTGAGTTTTTTATTTGTCATTTCTCTGTTCCTCAAGAACTCAGGAAGAAGGTTGCAAGGTCTGGAAAGAGACTAGCCACCAGAATAGCAAGAGCTGAAGGACTACAAGCAGTCATGAAAGTTGGGGCACAAAATTAACAGGTGTCAAAACTGGACCTGACAAGGTGTCCTGAAACCAAAACATAAGGCAATACTAGAGGCTTCACCACAGGACATCAGCATAACTTGTGTGCAATCAGTACCCACAGCAGGAGGCGCATACTCAAAAAAACCAAGAAGGGCTATATAAGCAAGATCAGCAGGAGATGGGAGCAGCTGACCTTTTTTATTGGCAGTGAATTTTAGTTCACAAATCTCTCTCAGCTCTGATCTTTGGGACTGATCTATGACACAAAGCTAGGTGGTGAATACTGAGATTTGGGAGTAGGTGCTTTCCATAGCCATCTGACTGACTGCTTTGCAGTTGGAAAGCAACTCATAATTTCATCAACTCTAGGCAGGACAGACTGTTTAGGAGTGGCAATAGCTTTAATGAGGCCATGTGGCATGACCTAGCTGGAATTTTTGCAGTAAGGTCTAGGAATAACTTAACTTGTAAATTTGTTGGAACTGGCAATGCTGTGTACCTGTTTATATTGTTCCATTCTTCCTCTCCTGTCAGAATGCCTGTGCATGGGAGAGGACCAGAGATGAGCAAAAGTGAAAAGGACCAAGATGAGGTTTAAAAGACTTCTGTTTTTTGAAAACCAGGAAATTATTTGCCATCTTAAAAATACAAAACAGAAAATATGCCCCAAACTGCAGTGTGTTGCTGAAGAAGTTCCAGACCAGCTCTGAACTACTTGGCTAGGAATGATCACAGAACCAGTAAATTCGTGTATACTCAGATGTGCTACAGACACATCACAGCACTGCCCCTGCATGCACAACTGTAGGAATTCACTGGGCCAGAATTCTCTGAGGTCATGGATAAACTGGGAAGTCACAGTGACTAACAATGCTAAACACTGGAATGTTTCTCTGTAGAGCTTATAGAGACCTCTGCACACACTAAGAAAATATAGCTCAGGTATGTCTAATACAGCTCAAATATGTCTCAGATAAAGGTCATTCTTCCTAAGGCAGAAATGTAGAGTAGATGACATCTTGAGTTCTTTCCTAAGACAAATATCTCTGCTTTCATTCATTAATTCATTGATTGATTCATTCATTCATCCATCCTTTTGTATTTTGTATGTGGGATTTAAAGATGGTCTTTCACGTCATATTTAACTTATTCCTTTGGAACAATCAGCAGAGCCAAAGACTTATGGTGTATCCTGTCCTTGCAGCATGCAAGATATGGGACTGTATGGGACATGAAATCTCATTCAGGAAATGTCTATGCAATAATTAAGAGAGTTTTAGATTTACTTTTCAAATTACCTGTGGCTCTTTCTCTTGCAAGGAAATGTTTCAGCTTAGTTGCTTTGAGTAAATGTGGTAAGTTTCAATCATTTCTGGAAAACTGATTGTCTTGGAATTGCCTCTACTTGTCTGCATATTTCAGAAAGTATGAATCACATAAACAACATGTACAGTACTAGATGTGCATTCATTGTCTTTTCTTGGAAAACTTTGAGGAAATAGAGTTTATTGCAGTCAATACTTTTCACTGTCCCCGGTCTTGTTTTTCCTTTTCATTCCTACATATGCAAACTTCCTTGATTTTTCCATTTCTTCTTCTCCCTAGACTGCTGTTCTTCCTTCCATGACTGCAGTGACAGTTTGCTGCATTGCTTTTCAAATTTTGGTATCTTTAGTTCATGTGTTTTTTGAAATTTATTTTTCCAACTCTCATTATAATATGATGCTTCATAGTATATATGTTTCACTCTTAGTTTTGGTAGGTAGTAGGTATCCTTTTGATTTTTCTCCTTATTTTTAATATATTTATATATGGTACAATAGAGTAATTTTTAGAGCATGATCACATATGTGTTACCACTCTGCCTTTGGAGCTTATTTTCCCTTCCACAAAAGGTTTAAAAGCTCAAACACTTTTTAGGTGAATGTGTGACATAGGTGGTTTTCAGTGAGTAAGGGCTATCATTAAACAATGAGACATAGTATGAAGCAATATATGAAGGTGATGAGCACTGATGGGTTTATTAAGCTGAGGCTGTGCCCAGGAATTATTGCTGCCTCTAGGAACAACAGTGTGATCAGGAGGGTCAGGTGAAACAAAGCTGCTGTTGTAAAGTTGGTAGGATCCTGCCTCTGGAAGCCCTCCTCTTGGACCTCTGCCTCATTTAATTGGACTGTACTAACTTTAGCACTACAGTACAAAGAAGATACATTATATAAAGCCAAACTATACCAACTGAATGAAGTTTAACAAGGGCAAATGCCAGATTCTGCACCTGGGATGGGGCAATCCTGGCTGTACTTACAGACTGGGGAATGAGATGCTGGAAAGTAGTGCCATGGAAAGGGACTTGGGGGTCCCTGTGGATGGCAGGTTGAATGAGTCAGCAGTGTGCCCTGGCAGCCAGGAGGGACAACTGTGTCCTAGGGTGCATCAGTCAAGGCATTCCCAATCTGTCGAGGGAGGTGATTGTCCTGCTTTGCTCTGTGCTGGTGCAGCCTCACCTTGAATATTGTGTGCAGTTTGAGGCACCACAATATAAGAAAGATATTAAATTATTGGAGAGCATCCAAAGGATGCAATGAAGATGGTGAAGGGCCTTGAGGGGAAGCCATATGAGGAGCACCTGAGGTCACTTAGTCTGTTCAGTCTGGAGGAGACTGAGGGGAGACCTCATTACTGTATAAAACTTCCTCAGGAGAGCAGGTGGAGTGGCAGCACTGACCTCTTCTCTCTGGCAACCAGTGACAGGACTTAGCCTGAAGTTGTGTCAGGGAAGATTTAGGTTGGATATTAGAAAATGGTTCTTCCCCCAGATGGTGGTTGGGCACTGGAGCAGCTCCCCAGGGCAGTGGTCACAGCACCAATGCTGACAGAGCTCAAGAGGTGTTTGACAATGCTCTCAGGCATATGGTGTGACTAGTGGGGATGTCCTGTGCAGGGCCAGGAGTTGGGCTAGATGATCCTCAAGGGTCCCTTCCAACTCTGATTATTCTGTGATTCTGTGATTATTCCACAGTTTGTTCCCCTATTCCCTCCCCTTACCCCCACAAAATTATGATTAACAGTAAACATTTTGAGAAATGGACTACCTTTTATTTTTTATTTTATATGATTTATTACTCTTTAACATTTCCAAATTTATTCATAACTAGGTTCTCTATCAATTAGCTCAAACTGCCAGTGCTTCAGCTGGAATACACACTACAAATATTTTCAGTAGGGCTTTTCTACATAGCAGATTTGGAATGTTTTTAATTTTTCATGTACTCACACTGCTAGTTCTTTCAGGGAAATGTGTTTTTGGCTTTTGTGCTCTTGACAGGAGAGGAAAGGCAGATGTGTAGGGATTCTCATCTAAGGTTTCTGATGTTGGATTAAGACTTCCAGACACCATAATAATACAAACATGAATATCTAGGAAATAATCCTCTCTCAAAAATTTTCAAGTATACAGCTGCAACAAATAAGTTTTTCACCCTTGTGTACTAAGATTTTCCTCATTTTGCTGTGGCTAGAGTGTTCTGTAACTCAAGCAAGCACTATTAGAGCTAGTTAGGCATCTTTAGCTTTTGTCTTTAATGGAAGCAGTTCCTTAACTGATACTGTGGCACCAGTCAGGAATGCAGTGGCTTCAGAGGAGCAATTCTGTCTCAGAGGGTCTCTTCTTATAATCTTTACTTAAATTCTTTTCTTTCTTTTTCTTTCTTTTGTATTTTTTTTTCCTTTTCTCTGGCAGTCTCATTGTCCACTGATTCCAGTCTGAGGCTGCAAGTCTCAGCTGTCAGAGTTGCTGAGGGATCTTGACTAAGTTTTTCTTGTAGCCCCTTCTGTGGTATGAAGATCACTATACCATCCTAACCTCAACACATGGGATATCCATGTTTGTCTGGAGAGTTTGTGGAATTTATGTACTCCAGTTTTCCAAGAAATGGCCAAAGGAATGGCTGACTTGATCTGGTGTTGGTGACAGTACTGCTGTGTGCCGGAGGTTGGACTTGGTGACCTCCAGTGGCCCCTTCCACCCTAAATTTCTTTGATTCCATTTTATTATCCCCTGTATGAGATCTCCAGTCAGTCACTGAAATAACAATTAATGCTGTGTCAGAGTGCCCCTGTTCATTGTTAGACAAGAAGTGCTGATTTGGTAGATTAGTCTCCTTTCAAGTAGCTGAGTGGTCTGAAATTTTTGACACTATGTATGGGATGATGCTGATTTATACCAGCTGAGGGTATGGCATTCAAAGTACACTTCAATTTTACTATGTCTATTGTATGCTATTCTATTTTGTTAACAATTTGTGTTGTGTTTTAGGAAACATGACATCACAATGATTGACAGTTTTTTCCTTCGGTTCTTTCTATTTCTAAAAGAAAGAAGTTATTGCATACTGTTGCTTCAAGCACATTCTGCTTCCAGTCCTGGAGCTGAAGCATACTATAGAACAGGCAGCTTTTATTTCAGACTGTCTTAGCTCCCTACAGTCCAGTAAATGTAAAAGCAAATGGTTTATATGTGGGTCCTTTTTGTATCACAACATTATTTTTAAATAGAATTAATTTTTAAACAAAAAGCAGAAGGGGAGAATATTCTTACCAGTTGAGAGACCTCAAAGCAATATTGTTTTGTCTGGATATTCACTTACAGGACAAATGCATGTCACTGCCAAGAGTTCCCAGAAAATATAATTACTGGGCTGCTAACTCTTTCATTTGTTCTGCTCTGTAAAAAGGATCCAGCCATGCAGCCACAGTAATGGTCACATTACTGCCACATGCAGTCCTGATAAAATACAGGACAGTGCAGTTAAACTATGGGAACAGGATTTCTCCACATCAATACAGTGCAAGAAGAGATACATATTGACTGGAAAACAGAAATCTCTGTTACACCTGACTAGTTGCAGGTAAATCGAAGGATAAAAATCCAAGGGGGCTCAGGGTCTTATGTTAGTCACATGCTCCTGCAGTCCTGAAGTACTGCTAAGCTGTGACAGAAGTGTTGGCCTTGTGTCAAGGAGCAGGTGTGGAAGACAGGGGCTGTACCTTTGCATGTACATATGAAATGGGAGATGGTGCAGGGAATGGTGGTAACAGGCTCTGCTTTAAACCCCTGTGAAGCCTTATTCAAGAGTGTCCAATAATCTTCAGTAAATCCAATCATCTCCTCCCTGTTTGTTCATGGTCCGTTCAGTGCTGAGCTGGGGGCACATCACCATAGCATGAACACAGGCAGGTGTTACCATGTCCTGCTGGACACAGGCAGCTCTCATCCAGAATGTGTGTGACCTCGTTAGCACAGTGCTGAGCCTGAGCTAAATATTCCACTTCTCAGTAGCAATTACCCTCTCAGGTTCAGCACAGTGCTAACGTGATGGGATGGGTTTTGTTCAGCTTGGAACACACGCAGAAAGACTGGGAGCTGGAAAATGTGTAGGCATGACTCAAATGTTTTGCTTTTAGCATTCTGTAAAAAAATTGACCAATATCCAGGTGCTTTTGTAGAAACGGTAGTTCAGAGTAGTCCAAAATAATGCTTTGCCATAAGTTCAGGTGCCTCTCTATTTTCTGCATGGATAACAGTCCAAGTGTTTCTGTCTATGACTGCTTAGCTGATTCCACTGCTCACATGTATCTGATCACCATATTGTCAGTAAAAGTAAAAAGAATAACCTTGTGGTTTGCCAGAAATTGAAAAGCGTCATTAGTAAGACAGTTTTACCTTGGCAATTAGAGTAGTTACACATGATGTCAAAACAATTACATATACTCCTTTTGAGAAAAGGTCTCTTGAGGACACTATATCAGCAGTACTATTAATTTTTAACAGTTCTAAATTTTCATATTATATGTCTTAATCATTACAATTCCTTTGGTTCTCATTGAATATAACCACAATTTTATTCAATTGCCGAGTGTGTTCTGGAGGTCTATTATTTTTCCTTTTCACCCATTTCCAATAACATGCCTTTTTCATATAAATACTTGACTATGGCATAGTTAAGACTTTTCTTTTTTAGTGGGACAGGAATAATTATATTATCACTGTGCTTTCTTTTGCTGTAAAGAATTCTGTTTCCTTACATTTGGTAAGATAAATACAGTGGTGAGCTTTCTAAGAATGCAATGAGAAAAGTGCTGTGAGGTTCCAACCCCCACCAGCATCAAGGACGCGTAAAGTGTGAAGCTATTATATCCTTCATCTGTGAAATAGCTCTGGAAAATGCTAAAGCAATCCTCTCTCTTTCCATAAAGTTCTTAAATGGTGAAGAGCCATATGACTTGGACTGTGACTGTCCACCACTCAAAGACCTTTTCTTTATGGAGGTGAATGAGATCACATTGGCATTGTCAGGTTTTTCACTAGAGGCCTCTAATGGCCCAGGATCTGTAGGCTCTTCCCTCTGTGAACCAAATTGGGTGAGCTGCTGGAGAAGAGAAAGCTGCTGCTGGATTACTTACATAGGCAGGGGTAAGTTGCTCCCACTCTGTACTGGAGGATAACTACTGATACAGCATTGTTGTGGTGCTCCTAACTTGAGACAAAGATTATTACACCTTTACAAGGCACAAAATAAACCCTGATATATTCAGAACTATGTGTGGTTCTGGTCACTCCATTTGGACATATGCATTAAAGTAGAAGTAGCTGCTGGGAAGGGTGATGATAAGAAGGAAAGCCTGGTTTCTTAGAGAGGAGTAAAAGAGCTTGGCTTTTATCATCTTGCAAATCAAGCTGAAGAAAGTTATATTACTGGTTGTAGAAAAGTAAATTCCAGGGTGCAAAGCATTTATTTAAGTGAAAAGATAATGAACACAATCAGAAGTTAATACAAGCTAACCATTATTGTGTTCATGTTAGAAATTAAAAGGTTTGGTTCTGGCAGACATCAGGGCTTCTGGAATAGCCTCTGCTATTGGAGAAGTGCACATGAAAGCCTGACTGATTTTAAAATGACACTTCACCAGTTTTTGACAGGGGTTTGATGATATGGTGCCTGTGGTTATCAGGGGACTAGACCCAGTGATGTGGGATATCCTTTCTGTTTGTATGTAGAATGAGATGGATTTGTGCACAGCATACCCTCTTGACTGGAAATCAAAATAGAACATGATTAAATTAATCATTTTTATGAGCCTTTTGGCTACAATTTGAGCATCAGTTATTGCAAAACCACCCTTTCCCTGCATTGTAAGAGTACATAGAGTCCCACGCTTGTTTTTAATGGTGGTCAAAGAATAGAAGTTGTTGGAATAGAGGGAAACATCAGAATATGGTCATGTTCTTTTCTTTCTGCCCTATCTGACAGCTGAACCTAAAGTAGAAATGTAGGTAATAGCTTTGCCACTGGGGATCTCTCAAAAGGGGGAAAAACTCTTCACTCTGCATTCACTGACTTTAATGTAGGTACCTTAATGAATGAATGATAAGTGTCTGGCAGCCTGATCCAAATTAAAGAACACATTTTAAGGCATTTTCAGGCATATTACTATACCTTTCAGAACTGTGGAAGAGCTGCCACCAGCTCTTCAATGAACAAGCTTCAACAGAGCTAGCAGGTAGATTGTAAAACCAAATTTTCCTGAGATTCTGCATGAAAGAACATCCACACAAGAATTTCTCCATTTCTACACTTGATTCAGTGCCTGGAGATATAAGTGGAAATGGGAAGCAGATCTGATCTTCATTTCTTTTCCTTGGCAATTTTAATTCATGAAAGCACTCTGTGCCCCCTAATCCAAGTCTTCCTCTCTTCCTTCTCTTACAGTCTTTACATAGAACAATGGGATATTACAATTGGCTTAGACTGAGAAGTTGCTGTGCTAGCTAAAAAGTTGGCACCACACCTTCTATTCAGAATGCTGCACGTTGGTGGTGTCTGTTCAGATAACCTCTAGCAACAGTTGAGTAATACCACAAATGGGGAAAACCCTAGAGAAATAGGAAAATCCCTAACTGTTTGTGCATTGTGTAAGTGTATTTTGATTAGGCTCTTTGCCAAAGTGGATATGAATCAAAGATGCTCTCTGTATAGGAGTAAAATGTACTATCATGTTCAGGATCTTATTTTTGCATAGAAGATGCCTTCAGCGTTTGTGAAAGGGGAAGAAAATTTCCATTCTGGTACTAGTATGTTATGCTTTTCTATTTCAGTCATCACTGAAAATTCCTGAAAACAAAAGATATAGAAAGTGGGAGAGGAACTTGGTTAATTAATTTGAGTTCTTCTTTTAGACAAATGGTCTCTTTTGACTATTTTGCAAAATTATGATAAAAGAAAATACCACCCTCACTGCCCTTGCTATTGTACAATAAAAAAGTCCTTATTTAAAAAAATAAGGAATTGAGCTGTGCCCAAATGTTGCTGTAACTGGCAAGTGTTTGTGCAAATATTTGATTATTTATGTAAACCTTCCCAGCAAGTCCTCACCCAGAACAAAACCAAGTGCCCAAGAATGATGAAACATCTCCTTACCATAACAAAAGTCACTGAAGGGTATGTTCCTTTTTTTTTTCCTGTGGAGATGAGAAAATAACTGCACAAGCTCAGATTGTAGCAATTCCTCTGAGCAATAGTGAAAAGCAATAATTAATTAGGATAGACTAGAAGGTATAAGAGGATTTCTGCATCATCACACAGCCCCACAGAATTGGGTGTTTTGGTTTTTTCCCACATGTGTGTAACTTAATTTACATAAAATTTTCATTTTTCAGGTGTCATAACAGGATCACCAAACCACTGGCCTTCTCCAAGTAGAAGGCTGAGTCCTCTGAGTTTTGTGAGATTTTTGTTGTTTACTTCAATGGGGCCTTGATTTTTTTAAATGTATTTTTGCACTATAATTGAAACCAGAAAGAATGGTTAGAGAAGTTATTTTAAAGATGTTGTTCTAAGAAATTTTGACTGGCAGTTGGGAACTCTGTCAAGCCACCTAACCAAAATATTTTCACTAGTCTGACTGCAAAATGGGAAGTTAAAAAATATGGAAGTAATTTGCTAAATTATCAGCCTCATGAGAGATTAATTTATTCCAGTAAGCAATGGCTGAGCAATTAGTTGATTCAACAGTTAGGTTTTCTCACCAATATAGTGAGCTCCCTAACTATCTCACTCAATTTTTTGCAGTCCTTTTGTATAGTTGCCTATTCTGCTCCCTAAGGCCATGGAGAACCTAAAGTAAAGAGACTGAATTCAAATTGTCCTTCAACAGTATTCTGCAGGATTTGATTAGAAATAATTCAAAATTAGGACTTTGAAGCAGCAGTTACAATTCCAGTAGTTTTATATGAGCTGGCATGTTCTATTTCTAAGGGTTTTGTGTTGCACTGTGTAATTCAGGAAGCTATAGTCTCTTTATTGATAGATGTGCAGTGGGAGAATCAGCAAACTACCAACTAAGCTTTTTGGTGGGGTAGGAGGGCAGAAATAATTTGTAAATAGCAAATATTTCTATGACACATTATGGCAGAAATTAGGTCACAGCAGTTACATTTTTCAGGTATTCAGGGGGATTTGAGGAAATTATAAAAACATTGAAATAGAAGTACCCCAGTTTTAGAACAGTTATGTAAAGAAGTTTGGTTTAATTATAGAATCATAGAATGGTTTGGGTTGGAAAGTACCTTTAAAGGTCATCTAGTCCAGCCCTGCTGCAGTGAGCAGGGACATCTTCAACTAGATCATGTTGCCCAGAGCCCTGTCCAAATTGGCCTTGAACGTTTCCAGGGATGCAGCATCCACCACCTCTCTGGGCAACCTGTGCCAGTGTTTCACCACCCTTATGTTCCTTATGTACAATCTAAATCTACCCTCTTTTAGGTTAAAGCCATTACCCTTGTCCTATCACAACGGGCCCTACTTCTTTGAGTGTCAATGTAGTATCCTGTAGAAGAAACCAAAGCAATGTCTTTTAACAATGTCACAAGTAATTTTTATAGTTCACAGTCTATGAAAGTATATGACCATGTCCATCTTATTATAAAATATGGCTTAAAATACCACTTTTTATGCATTTGCACTTTTAGGAGTCATAGTGGCAAACTACCTCCAGAAGTAATTATTAAAAGTGCCAAGAGGACAAAAGAATGGGAACTAGTACAGGTCAGATGCTGGTCATTGGTTTTCTAAAGACTGCCTTGAAAAAGAAGCTTATCTAGCTCAAATTAAAAGCAGTGACAAAGGACAGAGCACACACTTCTCAGGTACTCTATGCAGCTGGCACAGGGGAGCTAACATGCTGCCACTTCTCACCTGCAGCAATAACATGGTTGTGCTCCGCAGATGTGTTTATGAGAAGGACAGAATTAGCTGTGGGAGAAAGCTTCACGGAACACCAAGCAATAGTTATTTTATGATGTGCTAATGCTTACCCATGCTGCAGCCTCTGTGTTTGTATACAATTTGAGAACTTCTACATGTCCACTGGAAGACTTTTGCTGGCTCTAGAACTCACAGATTGTTGGCTTGTCAACAAGATCCTAGAATGTTTTGAAAGGTCTGAAAGCTGCTGTCCTGTTTGAAAGCAGAGGAGACAAGGCGATGCCTGTTCCTTTTGTGGGTGTGATAAAAGTGTCTCTGTCAATGAGACGCTGCTTTTAAAGGCAAGAAGGGGGAACACACATGGTGTATGCAAATGAATACTGGTACAAGTGCTATGCCAGAAACTTGAATGCTAGAACAGCGGCAAACAGCATTTGCTGGCTAAGCAATAGCCTTTCTTTAGAATGTCAAGCACAGCAGTCAAAATAAGATTTGTTATTTTTGTACTATGCAGAATTTTAGTGTGTGGTTAAGTGTTTATTTTACTGGGAAAATGGATGCAGTCTGTCTGAAGGATAGCTGGAAGCTTGTTAAAATCTCAGTGCCAGGTTCGCTTTGCCTCTTACAAAGACACTTTCCCACTTGAACACAATAAGTACTGTGCCCGAGTAATTTAATTTTCAGGCTTCTGAGTCAGATAGTTCTCAGAAATACAAAGACAAGCCTTATTTCTGAACTTCACTTGTGACTACGATGATACTTCCTTTCAATGGCCTAGTGTGATCTTCTAAAAGTCATATAAAATTCAATTGTGTGCTAGGTATCTTCCATTAAAAATTGCTGTGTTTCTTTGCTCTGGTATGAGCAGTCCATTGTGAAATTTGATAAAACAATACACAAGCTATTGAGGATGTCTGTATTCGATGGAACTGTTATACTTGTTAGAACAATTCCACCTCAGTAGGAATACATGAAAGTAAGGATAATGCTGATCTTGTGTTGCCATACATGTCAGGCTGTCACATGCAGTAGTGATGTGCATTTTCAACCTGAAAATTATTTGTTTTGTGGACTATGAATACGTTTACCTGTTTAAGGTATGTTTCTATTTGTGTACAATGATTAAGCAATATTTATTGTTACCTCAACTTTTACAATATTTTATTTCTGTTTGCAGGGGATTCATTGTAAAAGTAAACCTTCTGGTGAGTATATGTCATTCATGTTTTCATTACATTTTGTTTTTTTAAAAGATAATTTATTGAAGATGATAAATCTACTATCCTTGTGACATCAGATCACTGTCATGACAGGGTATTTGCCACCAGTTTTCTTGTACAAAACATTGGAAATTGACAGGTTTTGATAAATAATAGGTTAATAATGACAGTGCATTGTTGCTTTATGATTACCATAGATTGTCATTGTGAGAGTTCTCTTAGTCATTTCACAAGAGGATGCAATGCTAAGCCACAAGTGAGATGCTGATGCTATAGTGTGGAGCATGAGCTGAATGTCAGTTGTCATGAGTCCTTACTCTGAATGCATGGCATTTATGGAGCCTGTGTTGAGGTGGAGAACATGGGTATGGAAGGAATGCAGTTAAAAGTCCCACTGAAAAAGTCTCTAGTTTTCTGCTGGTGAGCAGAGTGAACCATCAGTGGATGTTTCAAGGGTTGTGAATGAATCTTGTTAGGATTAGGTAGCTGAACTGCTAGTTACACAAACTCTGTGGAAGGTAGAATGAGAAACAGGGGTGTTGACCTCTGCTAGCTGAAGCATGTCTTCATGTCCTTGAGCAGTACATGCTGAGGAAACCAAACCCTTCAACCCTGGTCTCAAAGGGAAGGACACCTGGAATTCCATTGGCTATGAATTAAAATCTGTCCTGGGTATTACACAAATGCAGATCTAGATAGTGAAGACTCACAGGTACCATGAGGTGCTGATTCACTCCATCCATTTTAGGACAAGGCTGATTTATATGTTGGGAGGGAGGTGAGAGGGCTTGTCCCTCCCGGTTGACTGCTGGAGATGCTCAGATCATAGACACAGCCAGGCTGAGGTGGGAAGGGACCTCTGGAGGTCATCTGGTCCAACCTTTGATGCAGGGACATCAGCTAAATGTTACACTCTTAACTGTATATAGATTTCGGACACTGAAGAGTTTGCAAACTAAAGATGTTTGCAAATGTTTCAAGATGATGTACACGAAGCTGGTTATAGGTTTTTCAGTGCTGCCTGAAAATGGCTTATCAGCTATCTTTAACAGACATAATGTGTAGATGACTCAGCTTTACAGGGGTGATGGAAAAACATTTTTTTGTCTTCATCCTAATTCACTTGTGCAACAGTAGGTGTATACTCCTTTCCATACTTCCTTTTTTTTTTAGTGATTGTTATTTATTATTTGAGGTAAAATTACCTTAACAGACCTTAACTGTGAACCTTTGCAGTAGTCACTTCTTTTGGTTGCAACTAGAAGATGACTTTGTTTCCTAGAATGTGCAACTACCAGGTTTTAAAAAAGCCTTACATTTTCAGAATTTCCTAGAATGTGCAACTACCAGCTCAGTGGTGTTTGGTAGCATAGCTTTTCTAGACTATAAGTAGCACATAAGGGCTACTGTAGTAGTTGAAATTCGCTGTAATATATCCAGACATTGATATCAAAGCATCAGTGGTTTTAAAAAAGCCTTACATTTTCAGAAAATATGTTTGCCACAGTATATCATCATGTTGTTCAATATCCTTGAAGATTTGAAATATTTTCTGAACATACAACTGTGAAACCCTTCTAATTTACTGTGCATTGCAATCTATTGTGCAAGAGAGGCTGCCAGCCTGAAATTTAATCAATTTCATAATTGCTGTAAGTACTTTCAAGTAGCAAATTTTGGTATTAACTGAAGTGCACCATGTGGTTATCTTAGGAGAGCATATCTACTTTGTTTATGAATTTTGTTGACTCATCCTAATGAAGAGATGCAGCAGATACTGTGGTAAATCATATGCAAATAGGTTTGAAATACTGCTGTAATTTATACTTATGGAATGATGAGCCAGTGAAGCAATTTTAGTGTGCTTTAGATATGCTCACAGATTTAGCACTGTCAGTATCCTAAGTAGTTCAGATTCTTACAATTCTTGTAAGAAAGACATGTCAGACAAAAAAAACAGGATTTTCTATTGGGTCTTGGCCTGGTATTGTTATTAATAGGTTTTCACTGCCTTTTTTTTTTCCTGCTCTCCAATTTCATCTTCTTGCCTGAGGCTTCAAATTATCCATTTCTA
Organism: Acanthisitta chloris; assembly: GCF_000695815.1. Lineage (NCBI taxonomy): Eukaryota > Metazoa > Chordata > Aves > Passeriformes > Acanthisittidae > Acanthisitta > Acanthisitta chloris. The sequence continues at coordinate 45,656 of NW_008684179.1, forward strand.
TTGTGTATTCATTGCTCAGCTCTGACTTCTATTATCCAACTGTACATAAGCTGTGATTTGCTGTCGTGACAGTTCTGGGTTGATTGCTGCATCATCAGATTAAAAAAACTAATCTGCTGTGGTTGAGTTGATGGCAAAAGTACAAGGAAACTGTCTACATGCTGAATAATAAGCCTTGGTTTCTTTATGCCTGGGCTTATATGTGTCCATAATTAAGGAACATTTTATTAAAGCAACAATTCCTCTCTCATGTAGGGCTAATTACAGTTATCATTCATAAACACAAAATTTAGGCAACATTTACTCAGAAGATGGTTTGTGTAGCAAGATGTATCTTTATGTCTTCTGGGGTATAGATAAAATCACTTGTGTGAAGATGAAAAAGGGGTGTGTTCCAGAAGAAAATACCTTAAGGGGGGATTAAAAGATGATAAAGTAAGAGTTTACTGAAGACTTAGTCAGAAGTGAGTTTCATACTGTGATGATTTATACAATGAAAATTCTTTTCTGTCAGGTCATTTTGTGAACCAAAGCTAACATCTTTATGCATGATATGATCTGTTTAAATCATTATTAATGAGTTTTGCAGCATCTTTTGCAATTCTCAAAATGTATCATAAAATTAATGGAAAAAATGCAAAGCGGAAGAGTCATTTCATTTTATTCAGTGTATTACACATTTGTTCTCAGTTTGAAGGCAGAAACTCTGCTCAAGGAGAACAGTGCCTCTGCTGACAGGACAGTAGTCTCTAAACCTCTGTTTGTGCATCTGCCTGATGCTGATCCAGTGTCAGTAATGCACCTAGGTTGACTTAGTTCCAACCTTGTGACATCTGATGATGCCATACCTGAGGCAGTAATAACTAAGGACCAAATTCAATTAAGCCATGACAGTCTTCTCAAAAAATAAATAGGGTCAAATAATATGGTCAAATGCACCCAAACAGAATAATCTGGAAAGAATTGTCAACTTTGACAATGTATGTATACAAACACATTGTTATTGCCTTAAATCATTTCTGCATGGACATGGGAATGGGCAAGATTATAGGCCTGGATCAACCAACAACTAAGAAATTAAGCAGAAACAGTTGCTCCTGGATCCCATTGGGTATCCACAACTGCATGTCATACAATGCAGTCAAAATAATATCTTTTTGAGTAAAGAGACAGAGCTAAAACAAATAATCATTTATCACATTATTAGTAACAGTTATTAGGTACTTCTGCATATAAAACCCTCCCAATTAATTGTGGGTGGATTGATTAGGTGTTGTACAATAACTTTCCATCCTGAGTTACCTTCAGGATTATTACACCACCCATTCTTGGAACATGGAATACGGTATTCACATCTGACTGCTGTGCACTGCACTTCCTGGGGCTGTCTCATCTCTGTGGAAATGTTTATTAATTCTTCCAAAGTCAACATACTCCACTGCTCTTAAAGCCTTGTTCATATATTTTGAGTGGTCTGTGTTTTTTCTTTGGTTTGCCCAAACGTCTCCTCTAGTTGCTAATATTTCTTTGCAAAATTGAGAGTTGATGTACTGCCATACTAGTTGAACTCCTTCTAGGAGCATGTTAAGCAGTATGACTAACATGAGTCAATTTTTTTTCTATGTTCTTCCAGCCTCTCACCCGGGGAAGGAGAATGTGCAATAAATTACTTCATTTTACTTGTGCGGTTTTTAGTTTTCATTCTGTGTACTGAAGTGAAAAGGTTAAGGAATATTTCAAAGAAATTGCTATGATGCATTTACAGCTAAAAAGAGGTGTGCTGCATTGTACACCACAAAGCCAAGGCACAAACCCTAATTCCCTGGCTACTTGTTGTGATAGTTTCTTGAGCTGCTGTTTTTTGGTACTGCAAACAATGGATGCGAAGTAGAGAAGCCCAAGGAATGCTTTGGGGATTAAAACCCACTGTACCAGCATAAATTCATAAATAAATAACTGATGTCTGTGCAGGGCAATCTGAGAAGTAGAAAGAGATGAAATATGGCTAACTGATGAGGTTGGGACCTTGAGAGTATTTTTTTTCTTTTACACTAGCCTACAGAAGACATTTGTGCAAACTGATGTCCTAAAGCTTTGGAATAACTAAATTTCCATAGGGAAATAAGATGAGACATAATATCTGTGTCCTGTGCTTGCTGATTAATGTGTTCTGTGCCTTGAAGAAGGCCTGGATAATATTTATTCTGCTCTTGCTGTTCTGGTCTAAAGCAAAGGGAAATCCTGTAGGTGTGAGGGATTTTTCCATGACTTGGAATGCAATGGTGCCCTCTTGTGTGAAAGTGATATTTTAACAACAATTGAGACCATCAGAAAATCCTAAAATTAAAATACTACCTATGAGTGTGCTCACAATATACACATAATGGTTTTGAAAAAAGTCTAAATAAACTGTTAGTTTAGTCATGACCCAGCAGGTGTAATTATTTCAAAATGGTATTAAGTCTAAGTGTGTTCTGCTAACCTTAGCTGTTAGAAGAGTGATTGCTTCCTCTTGTGGGTTAACACTTCTCTAATCCTTGAAATCTATTATCAAACCTCATCTGTAATGTAGTTCTTTCCAACCCCCATGCATTGCAAGTGAAGCCAACTAGTTATGTTGGCCATGTGAAAGTCTTAGGCCAAATACTGGGTTTGCTGAAATCAGTAGTGACTTGTGTACTGATTTCAGGACAGCTGGACCTTCATCTTTGGTGCTTTCTCTCCCCCAGACATCCTGTGTACAATGAGGTTTCTCTGTCCTTGTGTTTGCATTTTCAGGTGGCATTTTTAACAGCTTCTGCCATGATGCTCCTGCCTCTTTATCTTCTGTGGTGCTGAAAAGCATGAAGATCTCAACAGTGATGAAATGTGTCCAAGGAAGCCCATGCTCTCTTCATTTAAACATTAAAGGAACTCTGAGTCTGGATGGTAGGAAGCAGTTTTGCTACTGAGCTCTTTCTTTTCACTTTTTGTTTATAGCTCTTCAGCCAAATTTTGTTACATATTGTGATATTTGTGTCCAAGCTGTATTCATGTAATTATGTCAGGAAAATAATTTTTGTTAAAGCATTTTACTACGAAACAAGATGAAGCTGTGGCCCTTCTCAAGGGAGTGAGAACTGAGAGAATGAATTGCAGACAAATAAATTTTAACTTCCAATATAATACATGTAACCAGTCCTCTACCACTGCCCTTTCCTTTCTTGCTCTGACATTCATGCATGCACATACACATACTCATTCTGTCCGCTCTGCTAACTCAGACATGAGTGATTGCCCCAACAGGAGAAACAGTTTAGACATCTGAAGTTACAGTTGTGCACTAAAATAAATTGAAAGCACACAAACCTTTCATGCATAGTCTGTTTTTACTCCACCCTGCCATACATGCTTGGTGTGTTAACATTTAGGTATTTCCTGGTTGCTTCACCCAGAGTTAACAGGTTTGTTTTTAAAATTTGCATGATTAAAGCTTTAATTTATAGCAATCTCTATGAAATCATTGCTCCTATCCCCATGTGCGTTATATGTAATGTCCCTTTTCTAACAGAGATAAAATACATGTGCCTTTCACTTAGAAGGAAAGCTTATGATATGGTATATTTTAATTTATTTTTTGTTTTTCTTAAAGATGCTCAAATTATATACTTGAAATCTGTTCCTAACTAATTTCAGAGAATATCCGTGGGCTGGAAATCTGTTCTCTTTCGCTGGACACACAGCAGTCTCAGTGCACAAATGTGAGATTCACTAGGAAAAAAAGCAAGATGCTTAATGGAAAGAAGGTAGACTTTTTTTTGGTGGGGGTTGTTTTTCATTTAAATGTTTACAAGCCTTGGGGAGAAAAAGATACTTTGTATCTCTCTTATTTTTTTCTCCTATTAACTTTGTGGAAAACTACAATGAAATGTCCTCTTGAGCATTGTCAAATGAAACTCCGTAAGAAAATACCCTTTTATAACCTATAAATTCAATTCTCTGCTATTCTTGTACTTCTTCCACTTCCTTTTAGCAAAGGAATCTTCCTCTGCAAAGCCTAATTTTCATATCCATCTTGCTAGCTTTCTTTTACGCCCCCCAAGTTGCATGAAAGCTTTTCTGACCCTGATTGCTAGGAAACGCAATGCTGCAGCGATTTTAAGTGCCTAGGTATGTTTTGCTTAAGTGCAACCATGTCAATGGAATTTGCACATCTAGAAGACAGACAGGTGCCTAAACACTTGTGTACATCTGCCCTAAGCTCTTGCAACAGCAGAGTACAATTTTTTTACTAAACTAAACCCAGAAGTATTTGTTATTAAAATTTGCAACTGAAAAAACCAACAAACCAAACCACAAAAAAAGGAGCAATCCTTGACTAACTGTTTGAAAGACATGAATTTTTACCTTCAATTCCTGCT
>NW_008684179.1:50078-88387 GCF_000695815.1 Acanthisitta chloris
GTGTGTTTCTTCTTGTACATGTTATACTGATTGCACATGTGAAAGAAACTTCTCCCAAACTGCAATTGCAGTTCATGTTCTGTATCACTGGATGGTCGAACATCCCTACAGGCAGTGAAGAGCCAGCAATGAGCAATCAGGACCTTTTAGAGTAAGGCAAGTTTATGGGCAAGAATCAATAAATATATTTAATGAACTTTCCTTAGTTTCAGTTCAGTGACTAGAAGACTGACTTAAGAGGTCTTTTGCCCTCAGAATGCCTTGTATCATATAGGAGTATATCCAAGGGGAAAAATCTAATAGTTACTGCTATTGGTCAGGGAATGACCTGATATAACTGGACTTCAGCTTTTGTCTTTTCAATTATTTTCTGTCTCACATACTGTTATTGGAATGAATAAATTTGCTGAAGTTACCACTAAATATTTAAACAGACTTCTTCTCCATTCTGCAAGTATTTGTGCTTGTAAAATGCTTACAGACTGGGAATTTTGGTAGTATGAAAGACCTTCTTTTTACTTTTGAAGTTCAATTACCATTAAGTACCTGTATTTCTATGCTTTTAGGATTGATATCTTGTAGATATTTGGATTTCTGAAAGTGAACAAGGTAGCAACATCCTGGATTAGAAATAATAATACTCTCTGAAATCCTTTTATTAAGTTATATCTGCTTCCTTTACATTATTCATGTTGCATTATCTGAAACTGCTTAATGCTTTTTGTAAACATAAATAAATCTGAACAAAGAATATTGCTTGCTTAACTCTGTTAGCCAACGATTTTTATGTATCTGGAAGTCATCACAAACTTGATTTTAATAATGTTTTAAACAGGTACAGGTACAATTCAATTGCATTGAAGTCAATGTAGCACAACACATCTATGTGACCATGAAAACTGTACCAAATTACTGCGAAGTCAAGCTGAGTCAGGAATACTATGTTGAAGGTAGGAAAGCATCTTCAACCAGATGTTTTACAAGAAACATCTTGTCAAAGGAAAACCACAAACCAAACCACAAAACCTAAAAGACAAAGGCAAATCCAAATCACATTCTGGGATGCACTGACCTAACTAATGGTAGATCACGTATGCTAGGACCAGTCTTAGTCTACATTTCAGTGATTTTTTGTGTGTACAAATAAAGGTCTTGACTTGCTGTAAAAAACAGAGACCAGAGTTTATATCTATAAGTACATGGAAAACTGAATGACACTATGCATTTGTCCCAGTTGACCTTTTTGTGATTGGCATGTTCTCTTCCTCTGCCCACAGGTTTGGCCCTGTGTGCTCTCCATGCATAAGATGGAGTCTCTGCTTCTCTGCATAGTTAGGCCATAGGTGTCTTCAGAGGTTGAGGGAAACTTAATAAGAAAGTATATTGTTTATTTATTTTTACTTTCCTTAACTAGGTATTCTATCACATGTAACTGGAAAAGATGAGGTAGCATTTTTCCATGCTTTTGGGATACAGTGCCTACAAATTTTTTACAAATTGTTCCATGTGCATGCAAAAAGAGATTCAGAACCGCGGTCCAACCAAGATACAGTGTGGCTAGTGGAGACAAGTGCAAAAAATGACATGTGCCCCTTTGTTTAATCCAGTGCCTGGGATTGTCCTGCCTTCCCATCTCCAGAACCCATGGGTGGGCAGCTTTTGCCCTTGACCCTTGGTACGTTGTCATCCCTGCTGCACAGTTTCACACCTTCATAGAGGAAAAGCCTTTTTGTGCTTAAAAAACTTTTAATTTTCTTGATAAATCCTGATTCACTATTGCAGTGTATATGTACTTTTGTAAACAAAGAAGGGGGAAATAATGTTTTATAAAGCCCAGTTTTGAGACACTTTGTGAGGGTGACTGAACAAATAAAAATAGGAAATATTTTTCAGGGGAAAAGATCTGTGTGGGGAAACAAGGACCAAGTGCTGCACAGTAGGGAGCACATTAAGAGCTGATGTAGTGTTCTTAAATCAAAAGTTAATTTTTGGAGATAGAAATATCAGATGTTAGTTCTGAAAGCGTTGCCTGGCTTCTAATTCTGGTAAGTTCCCTGGGAGCTAGATAGAGTGTTTCTTTATCTGTAACCCTGAAGTTAGAATAGAAAAAAATACACAGTTGTTGATAACAGAGAAATGAGTATGGTAAACAACAGGAGTAGGAGCAGGTTTCAAGGAAAGAGTAACTGAAATTAATATTATTATTACTTAAATTATTGTCAGGTACTAGGTAAAGAAGTGCAGTGTTATATCCTAGGTTGCTGTCTCAAACTGCTGATGAGGTTTCCCAGTAGAAACCCTACACTGGCAAGACAACTCCTTAAGGCATGTTGTGATATAATCTCTGCATGCGAAGAGTGATTTTTATTTTTTGTGCTGTTTATCTAGAAGTGAATGTAAATCTGCCCCGAAAAAGGGGGATAAGAGATGGGTTTCCTGCTGGGAAGCTGTTGGATAATTTGACAGTTTATTTACACATTTATATAAATAAAGCACCACTGAGGAAAACTGGCTTCTGTTTTGCAGACTGCAGAAACAGTGATGTAGGAAAATATATTCCAGCTTGTTCAGGTAAGCTGATCTTCTTATACAGCTTAGAGCTGTGAGATATGTCTGATGACCTACACAATGATAATTTTCATACCTAAATAAGCAGGGGATAAAATTATGATTTCCAACTACCACTACTTATAATTACCATGTAGTTGATAGCTAATGTCCTGGAATATGTGCTTCTCTGTATTGACTTAGAAATGCTACATAGCTGATAAAAATATTGACAGCCTATTTAATACTTAAACTTTTGGAAATAGATTTGTGTCCTTTTTATGTATTTTGGATTGCTGGTTTTAAGTTTTATCTGCAGACAGACCTCATAAGTAGACTAAAATTAGTTTGCTGAACTGCAATCCTGATTTTGGTATATCCATGAATAGAAAAGAAATAAAATATGCCCCCACGTATTGCATTTGCCTAACACAGTTGCACATATCTCTATGTTACAAAATTGCAGTCTTGGGCTAATCAGCTTTTATAGTATTATTAGTGTGTATATTTCATGTATTTGTACAGGCACTACATAAGAATTCAAGTACTAAGATTGAGGTAAAATTGGTAGGTGTCTTGGCTTCTCAGTATTGCAAGTAATTTTTAAAGCTAAATAATATTGAATGAAAATTATTATATCTCAAAAAATAAGAATAAAGGAATATCAGGCTATAAAAATAATAATTTCAGACATCCTAGGTAAGTATCTATAGATGTTGCATTTCATCTCTATTGAGTTAGGAAATATATTATGTACCTTTTATAAATAAATAACAAAATAGAAATATTAGACAAAAAAGAAACAGATGTGATAATTTCATGCTTGAATTTTCTTTTCCAGTTGGAAAGTTTGATTATAATGTAGACAGGACAAGGAAAGTTATAACAGTGAATGTATCCAACTTTCCCCGAGATCAAGATTATTATGTTCGCCTGTGCCACAAATGGTTTACCTGTGAAGATGTTGGGGTGCTTGCTGTGGTAAGTTAAAGCTCACAGAGGTTTGTTGAACTGGTGGGGGATAATTTGTAAATGGCAATGCTCACTAAGGTCACAGTTATAGGAAATGGCCTTCTATAGCTGTGCTTATCTTTATTAAAAGTGATTTACTGTCCTGGATTCATGATTATCTTTTTCATTGCAGATAAAAGGAAAGGAATCTTTCAAATCAGTTTCTCTGAAATATTCTCAGCTACTCCCTTGCCTTTGCATTGAGGTAATGCAGCCTGGAATTTGGTATATACTCGTGTTTCTGATTAAAGAAATTTCATCTGGGATTTGTGCTAAGAAAGGAGAAAGAATTATTTGAAAAAGGCTTTAGACTCAAGTTTTTGACTAAGGCTTGTTTGACCTTCTGATTATGTAAATATAGAACAGATTTTTTAGGAAACGCTAATTAAAACATGGAGATCAGAATAAAATGGGATACAATTTGCATTTATTTATGGAAAGTATTGTGTAAGATTAATTTGACTGGTTATTTGAATAAAAAATGAAATGACAAAATTTAATCTGACTGAATATCAGCATAGCATTTGATATAGTATTGCATGAGTGACTAAAAGAGGAATTGAGGAAGCTGGGAGTGAGAACAAGACTTGTATTGTGGGTAGTACCTAGCTGGAGGACTAACTCAACAACTCCTGTTGAATGGGGCTGTGCTGGTAGGGAAGTTATTTAAGGACCACGCTTAGAGCTGTTCTCATACAAATGTTTTCATCAATGACACGACCACAAAAGATGTTCATGAGATTTGTGATAATGCAGTTGGGAAGTGTAATCAAAATAAAAGAGGGTCAGGGTAATTGCGAGAGACTAGAGGTCTTCATAGGTGACGTAACTAAAGGAGGATGAAGTGTAAAGTATGAAGTGCAAGTTCATGCACTTGCTCTAATGAAAAGAGCTTACTTGCTCTAAGATGTGAGTCCTCATTTAGAAATAACAGTGGAGAAAAAAAATTTGCCTGTAACAGTTCATCACAGGACAATTAAACTAACATGCTTCCATGATATAAACATGAACAAAGATGTAGTGAGTTAGATTATTCTAAGCTAACAGGAAAGTATGGGCAAGGCCTTCTTTGAAATACTGTAAGCAATTCTTGTATCCATATACAAAAAAGCTTAATTCAAATGGAAGATATGCATTAAAAAATCTGGAATGGTTGGGGAATGAAGAGACTGTCTTACACAGGAGATTCAGCGAATGTGTTTCTATTAGCCTGGTAAAACATACACAAAGAGAAAATACAGACCGGAAGGGTCACTGATAAGGAAAAATAACAGGTTTTTTTTAAGCTAAAGGATTCTTCCCACAAGACTAAATGGGGATAAACTTCATTCTGTGAATATATTCTGGATAGTTACAGATTTTTTTCTTCTGATAACATGAGAAGTGAGATTTTGGAATATCTTTCACAGAAAGGAATAAAAAGTCACAAAACAATTTAAAATGATCTTGATAAGGTAGAAAGGTACTATGTGAACCTAGTTTCTCAGTGAATTCTGGGGCAGGATTCACCCTGTGGATTAAGATACCTAAATGTAGATGTCCAGATATAGATATCTACATTTGAATTAGGTGTTCAAACACTAAAAGTCAATGGAGATTAATGCTGTCAGTTGTTCAACTAACCAAATGTATATGGCTCTTTTGGGATGAGCTGGACTGCACTGTAGATTCCATTGGCTGTGTATGACTCAGAAATAGTAGGAATGTAGTTTTAGATGGGATTATCTTAGTTCATCAGCTCCAATGATCCTAATGCTGAGCAGAAAAAAAAAATAGTGCAAAATGTCTTTTAAAAATCTGCTTCCAAAACTTTCTAATAAACATAGAATCTTTATCTTTGGTGGAAATGTTTTCTGTCACGCTCTGCCTGAAACGCTGAAAGTGCGTGTGTCTGAGAATCTCTAACTAATGGCCACTTTTTGGGTTGTAGGGTTGGCTGGCAGTTCCAGATGCAAGGAGGATACAACTTTGCCCCTTTGAAAATGGCAAGTACTGTGTAACTACTCTTTATATGAGTGATTTTCAGCATCTCCAGTAGTATGTCACAATTTAAAATTAATCTAAAATGAAAATCACATATTGCAAAATTCAAGGAAATCATCATAATGGTTGGTTTTACTGTGGGTAGATGAAATAACTTACATTCAGACCAAATCGTTTACCAAGTTCATGCCAACATAAATACTAAGTTGCTTTCTAGTCATTTTCCACATTTTCCTACATCACACACAAACTGGCCAGAAGGTCAGCTTTGAAGTGCTGATGTGAGAAGAGGGCTTCAAGGAGACATTTGAAGAAGGTGTCCGACACCCAATTTACAGGAGGGAGCAGGACATTGATAAAGGAGACAATTAACTGAATATGGGAGTTCCCATGCTTAATGGGAAATTATTCACACAGGATGTTCCAGCAAAGTCAGAATTTGGTCTGAGATGACAGCTGAAAATGAAATTGCCATATGACATAGATCTTGAGTGAAAGTTTTCCAGGCAAAGAGAAAAAAAGTATAGCCTGAAAAAGTGTTTTATTGTGTTAAGTCTAAGCTTTTGGTTTAAAGCACATGTAGAGGTACCAGACTTATGAACAGTTTTGATTAATTTGTGGACATCTTGAATAATGTTTCCCCTCTTTGTGCACAGAGACGAAGGCACTGTGGGATAATGTTGTTTATAACCCATTGACACAAACCCTAGCCTGGGAGCCAGTCTGTCCTGTACTTGTCGTGGTTAACCTGTGCAGGTTTGTGAAGTCCAACGACCACTGTGAAGATATAGAGAACTCTTCCAAAAATTCACCCGAGAAAGTAAGAGCTATGCTGATTAATTCAAACTGTGAGATTGAAGGTCAATGCCAAAGGCATAATGTGAAAAGCTAGACTTTGGAATAAGAGCAATTGCAAATTCCTCTCTTCTCTGATACTTAGAACTATTCATAATCACAGTCTGTTCTTGTGTGCTATTCACATAATTTATTCAGAATGGTCACTGACTCACTATTAAGAAATAAAAAGTGGAGCTGACTGGGCAGCTAGTAATGTTTGCGAAATTCTTTGGGGTAAATAGGATCTGCTTTTCATTTTTAGTAAAGACATGATTAATCTATCCTGACTTTGCTGTCTAAAAGATAGGTGTTCAAGTCTATGCTATTCATGTCAGATTCCTTTTAATGTAAGGGAAACAGACATATTGAGAGGACAACTGTTCTCATCTAAAAATAGGCATAATAGAAATATTGGAGGGATTTCTATCTGAGAGAAATAGAATAGACAAGAGCCTATTGTGATTAGATCAGATTTGGATATTTAACATTTAGACACCTAAAGTGTAAGTGAGACAAAGCTAAATCTCTTTAACTCTTACTGGTGGCATAACAGCACTTTGGCAGGGAACAATTTCACATTGAAAAGTAGGTTTCAGGCTTTCTGATTGTGGAGAGAGTACAGTAAACTTAAAGCAACAACTGAAAAGGCAAATAAAATCAAATAAAGTTCTTAATTTTTGAAACTTTCTGATTACTATTATTCTGATGATGTGATTGGGGAGGGGATGGGGCTGACTCAAGACTGTTGAATGCTTTTTTGATTAGGAACTCCTGGCCAAGTGTTTAGTGATTGCTCAGATGCACTATTTTATGAGTTTCAAGAAAGCTTTGATCTTGAAAAAACCAAATTATTTTAATTTTACACATCTGAGTGATCCCTGTGGGATTAGTCATCTGCTGACAACGAGCACAACTCATTGCTTGCAGGAGAGAAAAATAAAATAAAATAAAATAAAGCTAAAATTTAGTTTGACTGGTAATGGTTATATCTGTTACCCAGAACAGAGCCCAAGGTCAGTTTATTACAGCAAATGAGTGTTTTTCTCTATTTACTCATTCATTTAGCAGCTGGATATTAATATTAATCACAGAATCGCAGAGTGCCCTGAGTTCTAAGGAAGCCACAGGTATCATCAACATTCATGGACAGAATGAATTCCCCATTTATCTAGTTAATTCTAAAAAATTTGATATTGACATTTGTCCACTTGATGAACTGTAACCCCAAAACCCATCTCTGTAGTGTACTGGAGACTACTGTAGACTCCCCAGAGAGTGCCAGCTCCCCCAGTACATCCACACAAGGCCACACACTCTAAAACTGCACATGTACTGACAGGCTCAAAAGCTGCATCACTGCTCTCTCTGTGGCTTTCTCTGCTGACGACAATGCTGTCTCCCAGTCTGAGTGCACTACTACAGAAGTATTGTAGACATACCCCAGGACATTATGTCCTCAAAAAATGTTACAGGAAAGAGATGTTTGGCCATGATGTCATGTGCTGTGCTCAGCCACTTGGGCAACAGTGTTTATTTCAGTAGGATCACTTATAGGGATAGTAATTGTTTACATGAGACAAGGCTTTTTAAGGTGTTGTAAATCAATAAAACAACAGATTGCCTAAGTGGATGTCTAAAATTCAGTCTATGTTTAACTGTTGTGGAAGAGGGATATGGAAATTTGAAAAATTTCCGAACCTATGGTGGAACATTTTGGGGTGTATGTTTAAATGTTCTGCTGAATTGTTGATGAGTAGTAAATAAGGGACTGAAACAAGATGTAATCAGAATTTTGCACATGAGCCACTGTGGAATCAATTAATTTAGCTCTAGTGGGTCAGGCAATTTATTCAGTAATCCAAAGTAACTTTTGTTTCTTTACTTACTATTTTGTCTGATTAACTTCCTGGGATGTTTATAAACAAACCAGTTCCTTTCTCAGGAATCAAAGCATGAAAATTTTGGGTAGTTGATTTTGTGAAATTAGTTAATGAAACTAGCTAATGCTGAGTGCTCTCTCTTCAAGCAGGTTAAATATTCTCGTGTGGACACTCACCCGAGACTTTGCATGAAGGTAAAGGAATTTCTTCGTACAACACATACTAACTGCCCTCTTTCCATCAGCTTTAAAAAAAATGAGCTGCTACTGGTTTTTAGGATCAATATTTTGTTTCATAGCTCTGATGTATGGGAACTAAGAATGAAGGAAATATGAAAGATTAGATTAGAAGGTGATTGTTTTGGAAGTGCTGCAGCAATGGTAGATAGGACACAAGTCAGATTGTGCCTTGTGTCTTCTCTGCTTAAGAAAAGCAGCAAAAAATGTTTTCAGTCAATGCAAACTCTGAAGAATGCACTAAACTTAAGGTATAAAGTTTTCCATGTTAAATACTTGAAAATAAAATGATTAATGCAGTACATTTACTGGAGTACCGTACTGTTGTAGCTGAGGAAGAAAAAGTCACATAAGGTTAATATTGACATATTATTGTTTTTTTTTAGATTACTTTCAAGTCAGTGTAATCACATGTTTCTGTAAAATATGCCTGTCTATAAATACTTGAAGAATTGGGGGACCTAATTTAAGTGAAGTATTGGAAGATACCATAGAGCAGGAAAGCTGCAAATTAATCTCCTGCAACTTTCTGGAATTCCCTGATCATCACTTTTTTTGCCATAGATTGACATGAAAAATTGAGTTTTTCTAATAGATTTCTCTGCTTTCAGTTTACAACCAAACGAGGCACTTGGATTAAATGTCCTTTTGCTCATGGGGAATTTCCAGGTAAATATATTTTTTAAAATTTCATAATATTATATTGCAAAAAATATTTAAATCAGTCACTAGATATGAGTCTTTTCTGTTAAGTGAGATGTATTCACAACACTGCAGCTTGTAAATTAAGTCAAAGGGATTTGACAGCTTGTTACTTCTGTGTATCTCCAGTAGATCAAGTGTTTATCAGTAAAAAAAGTAACTTGTGGGAATCAAAATAATTGCTTGCATATCATTTGATGGCACTTAACTAATACAAAAGGCTTTTATTTTAGACATAACAATTTAGAATGCTATATATGATCCTTGTACATCTAAAAGTAAGTCTTTTCCTCTAATATCAGCTTGGAAAATGAGAACTGTTGCAGCTGCAGAACAAATACAAGTTTTCTTCACATCCCAAACCAAGGCACAGTTCTCAGTGCTTGTGTGTAACAGGACACAGATGGCCTCGTGTGAATCTCTTGGGATGCACCATTCAGTCTCTGTGGTTTGTATATACTCTTTCTTAAACACTGTAAGACTTTTAAACATATCTAACAACATTCATTTATTATTCCATTTATCACTCTGCAGCTTGAATGCATTAATAAACCCATGCATGTACATATTGGAACAATTACTGGAACATTTTTAAAGCATGTAGTTCTAATTCTGATCTCACACTGACACAAGAAATAAAGATCCTGAGGTCAAATGAGTCACATCAAAGGAAGTGACTATTGAGCGGAACATTAATATTCTTTTAACATAATTTTTGCACTGTAGTATTTGTATGATGTATATAAGCAAATGTTACTGTCAGTATCTCATATATGGTTCACTGATAAAGCTGACCTGGAAAATCTCACATCATGAAATGTGAGACTTGAGACATCAATCCATGGTGAGCTTGAGCCACTCTAAATCCACAGCTGCCACAACAAACTCAACATGCAAAAAAGGTAAATTTTTGGCTGAATTACCTTTTTGAGCCAGCTGACCGTGACTACACAACTGCTTCTTCCAACACCATGGAGACAGAGAGGGAAAAGATTATGGGGGGTGAGATTTCTGTTTCAGACAGCAGCTAGTCATGAAACAGAAGACTAACTGCTCTCTTGCCACTAAGCCTGTACCTCACACATTTTCAGTGCAGCACTGTGGCTTGCCCTTGCCCTTCAACTCTGCATATCAGAGTTATATTGTTGGCCCAACTTGGAAAGTGAGGTCAAAGAGAAGAAGAGTGGCCATAGCAATATTTTACAAATAGGAGAGTATTAGCAGGATAAGTCCTAGGAGCTACTAGGACCTCTATGTTGAAAGACAGCCTGGCTCCTCAGTAGTCTTAGGGCCACCCCTAAATGTGTGCTCCTGCTGTCTGCTCCAGTGGCCAGGTATATGAGATGTCATATGATGGATTTTGAGAAAGTTGAGAAATCCAGTCGTTGTGATTGTTACTCCTGACTGTGCCCACTGACCTCACTCTGCTCTAGGGGGATGTGCTTTAGAAGACACAAGCATGTCATAGCTCCTATACCTGTCCTTTCTTTAAGATGTAACTCAGCTGTACTTCCTTGCCACTTTTTTCAGGGACACACTGGAACTGTGACTTTCTCAAATACTTCTGATACATTGAGTGAGCAGGTTGCACATACCAGAGAGAAACAGGCAGCTGTGAATAAGGACTTCTTAAACTCAAAGGGCTGGACACTGAATGCTGAATGTATTTTCTAATGAAGCAGTTCCACCTCTGGTGATGAATGTAACAGAGGAGCTGTTAAAAGCAGTTTCTCAACTCAGCTTTGCTTCTCAAGCTGAGGACAGGCTTAAGTGGAAGATGATAACTTGCTCCTCTAGGAGATCCCAGAGCTGAATAATCATGGGAAAGGCCTGGGCAAAACCAGCTATCCTGATCAACACAGGTCAGAGAAGGCATCAGTTGTGATACCAAGAGTCTGTCCTAATGGGAAAAGGTATCTTGAGAAATGCTGTATTACTGGCAGAGATGAAGATCTCTATGGTAGGGTTGTCAACATTATGTTCAGGGAACAGACAGTAGCACTTCCCTTCAAGTAGATTACTTCACATGAAGATTGTGGAGTCTAGACTTTCTGGTTTTAAAGTTTCCCTGTGTGAATTGCTAAGTGAGAGGGGTAGTGGTGGCACCAGTAAATCACAGTTAGTTATTGAAGTGTGTTTTTCATGAAGGGCATTTGAAATTTATTTAAAAATGCTGTCTTCTTCCTTCTGGTACAAAGCTGTAATGTCTTCACTACCATGACAGTCCCCACATGTGCCCACATAAATCATGTACAGTTCCTGTCTCAACACTATGAGCAGTATACACAAAGTTTTCATCAAGACCTAGCTCTGTGTTCCCAGAAACCAGTGTTCATTCTCTACCTCATAACACCTGATCAGTTGTGCTCAAAATATATATTCACCTAATTTCCCCCAAATTATTTCAGGAGTTTTCCACACTGAAGAGAGTGGAGTAGGATTCATAGCTGTTATTTTGAGGACAAACCGTAATCAATCAAATGTGAAGTGTCAGACCAGTCATTTAGGACAATTTTACCCTAAGGCTCAACTTGTTCTCTGCATACAATGGGATGGGAAGTCCAGAAGAACTGTAAAGAAAGGGTCATTCCTTCAAAGATGGGAAGGGTGTCCTCCTTATGATCCTCCATGAAATGCAGGAACATTAGCTCTCTTCCTGTGCTGCTACATTCTTCTTGGCAAAACTACACCCGCTGCTTATTGTCATTGTGATCTGGGGTTATCTCTGAAAATAAATAACCTTCCATTAATTTCCTGACACAGCAGAACATGTAGCATTATTGGCAAACAAAACGAAGTGCTGGAGAGATACAATATGTTTTCATTGTTCCATGGTACAGAAAATAGTATTTTTCAATTTCTTTTTTTTTTTTTTTAATTAGGGAGATTCTGTATCTATCACTGTGTCACAGGAAATGTGTGGGTCAACAATTTGCATTCAGGTATGTGTCTGTACAAAATAAACAAATAATTAAAAAAACCAAAAAGGAAAAGAAAAGAAAACCAGCAGGTACTCTCATTGCTTTCTCCTTCCAGCCAAATCTAATTACTGTGCAAATGGAGTTGGCAAAGAGCATTATTTATAGCTTGATGTGCTGCCACCACCTCTCATCGAGATGACATTAATTAACAGAGAAGTTGCTCTCCATGATCTTGATCCTTTGGTAGTAGCAGATAAAGGGATATCATCAGGATATTGCTAATTCTCTCTTTATATATTCCTTCACAATAAAAAGTTCCAAGCTATCACATGATCCAATGAATTTTTAAAAAACTGACATTAACTAGAAAAGGTGAGGCATATAGCAAACAGCACAGCAAGTGCATGGTGTGCTGGAATTACCACTCCTCAAAGAAGACCTGAGCAAATTATTTCTGATATTTTTGCACACTGTTTTCATAGCTGAACTTTATTAAGACAACATTAATAGAAAATGAGCATGAAGCTGATAGGTTTATTCCTCTCTGGAGTTAATGTTCCCAACAGATACCAGGAGAAAAGAGACTGATGGCCAGAGCTGCAGGGCTCCCAGCAGCTGCCCTGGAAGGCCCTTGTCAGCTTCACTTTCTGCTTCTAGGAAGAAAGTGGCAAGATCAAAGTGAGGTTGGCAAGAGCCTTCTGAGTAATGAGAGTTGTTGTTCTCTCCCTAATGAGAAATCAAATTTGGTGGTAATACACAGATACAGTTCTCCCTCCCCAAATAATGATTAGAGACCTAAAAGTGATTGCAATTCACTAAATATACACTAGACCATCAGTCTATTTAAAAACATTAAAACTGCGGCTGCTTGAGTAAGCTAATAAAGCAACCTCATTTTGTCAACACAAGTATTTAGTAACAGTTCTGCTGAAAGTGGAATAATGCTCAATTCTTTCTTTTAAAAGGGTTGGAGAACAGATGTAGATTACTCGGTTCCATTGCAGATCTGTGATACCTACTGTGGTAAGTATGCATGATAACAAAAGAAGCATTAGGTCTTGATTTTATAGAAGAGAACATCTCAGGTGATATGTGTTTCCACTGGAAAACTGCTGTGGGATTCACCTGGATGAATGTAGATGTCTGCATGAGAGCTAGATGTGCTCAGCTTCCTTTATAGACAATGGACTCCTACACCTCAACTAGCTTTCAGTTAGCTAGTGTAAGGGCAACTTGTGTGGCTGCCTGCTGCCTCTGCTTTCTGGGTGAATTTTCCATCCTGTGCCAAGTTCTGCGTGCCACACCTATCTTTACCTTGCTGTCTGTACATGAGGTAACTAGTTAAAAACACTCTTTGGCAAGTAGACACACAATGCTCTCATTGCAGTGATTGCAGCACAGCTCTACTGTCAGTTCCCCACCTCTGCAAATGGGACAGTAGCACATCCCTTCACTGCAGAAGTACACTGAGGATATTATTACTATTTGAGGTACACTCAGATACACCTATGAAGTCAGAATATTCTGAAATCTCCAAGCCCTGATAGTAAGGCATTGTAGAAGTTGGTGAGTTCAGAGCACTATAAGGTTTATGGTGAAGAGGGCAGGAGTGGATTGACTAGTTTAGAACTAAAAAGTCTAAAAGTAGTCAAGTGGAGAGAAGGCTCAATCTCAGCATTGCGAAACCTCCCCAATCCCACGCAAACAGCCAACCTCCCCTCCCAGTTCATTCTAAACACAGTGATTCCTATGACAGTTTTTTTTCCTGTTGTCTGAAAACACCTGTCAGTTAACTACAGCTTCAGATTTGGAAGCCAGGTACTGAAAAAGGAGGGGGTTTGGATTTGAAATCTGAATGTAGTTCCCTGTGCAAACGCTTGTATAATGGTAGTTCAGGTTTCTTTTCCGCTGAAAAACTCATAACAAACCCTTTAATCAGAGTGTTGTGGTTCATGTAGTCTGGATACAATTTTTTACTCATATTTTCCATTTAACAAATGGGAAGGCTATGACAAAAGCATGTAAAATATTGAAAGGCTCCAGAGATAGCAGTCTGGGAATTCCCCTACACCTTGTAGTAGGAGAGAAGGGGCCTCTGTATTACACTGAGAACTAACTAAAGAGGTTTCTGGGCACAGTATTGGATTTGAATGTTGAACCTCTTGTCACAAGTTTGTTTTATTTTCTGATAAGGAATTTGTGGAGATTCAGAAAAAAATCTGAGAAACTTTGCACTTCTCATGACTATCATACGTGTAACATGTGATCACTCTGTTTGTTGTACATTAACCTCATGCTTCATGGATTCTTAAATGCTTATTTTCTATATCAAAGATAATTCTTAAGCACTAGTTTGTTAAAATGAAGAGATGATGGAAGTTTCTTAAAGATGTCACTGAGGGTGACAATTCTTAAATTGGGATACTATTGTGTTTGGACCTAAGAAAAACAATACACATAAAGGTGAAGGGAATATTAAACTTCAGATTTGTCCCTAATTTGTGAAAATATGGATTATACAAAGTGTCAAAACAAATGACATTTAATCTTATAATGCCATAGTAAAAATATTTACTGCATACCTCTTTGTAAAATAGTGATGTACATTCTTACGTATTACTGCTAAAGATACCAAGCAGCATCAGTGTCCAAAAGACCCACGATGTTATTAACATGTATTTTGTTACTGAAAACCAATATTCCCCTGATAACAACATCTATTATAAAACCATCATGGTGGCTGCTCTATTTCCAGCTGCAAGAAAAGCTTTCTGGCATATAGAATGCATTAGTCTGCAATTCATTGCATTTTTCTGTAAGTAACTGTGCTTGGGGAATTAGAACGGCTTAGGCTTATTTGCTCTACAAAGGATGGAAAATAATGTAGAGGATTTTGCATTTAGTAGCATTGACTTAGAGGCAAAATTTTGTGCTCTTTTTAAATGTTATGTTTACTCTGGCCACTTTTCTGGATTCCATTTAAAATAGCCAAGCATTCTGAGACATTATTTGACTTCTTAAGAAAGAAACTGATCTGTCCTGAATGAAACAATAACCCAAAACAGTTACTGTGAGAATAAATATGTGAATCATAATGGAAACAAATGGCAACCTACATTTGAACTTGTTCCTTCAGGTTTTCATGGTCAAGCGCATGGTGATGGAAGCCCAGCAAAGGTCATGACACACAGGTACCCATCCAATGTTGCTTAAAACATTGAGAGCTGATAGAGTTGTTAATCCTGAAAAAATATCACTGGCCTCTCTGTGAAGCAATGTCTGAGTGAATTTTGTGTTAGCCAGAAGGAATATCAGGTTCTTAACTTTCCCTTTTCCTTGTCCTCACTGAAGACATTCCTTGCTTCTGTGCTCTCTCTTCCTCTTGCTCTCTCTCTGTTGCATCACAGTGCAGCCTGGCATCAGAGGTAGCTGCCTTGCTGCCAAGGAGAGGACAAAGGGAGATAAATAACAAGTGGAAATGAGAAGTTTGTAAAGTAACAAGGCAACCTTCAAGAGCCCTGGAACAAGCTCAGATTTGCTGTGCATGATGTTCACATTATTAGCACCTGTCCCTGCTTTCTCCCTGACATTTGCAGGCTGATCAATCAATTCCCTCTGTGGGGATTGATCAGCTTATTAGACGTCTGCTCAGCTGTTCCAGTGCCTCTTTTTAGTCCTTTGCAAAACACCTATCCAGGGCTATAGACAAATCAGTTATTAATGCAGCCCATGGTGGTATGATTTGGTAGACCTTGAGCTCTTAAAAATTCTCTTCCTTTGGGAATACCCTTTCAGAGCTAGCCTAGAAGACTGGGAGCAACCTAGGACTTCAGAGAGAGTAGAGATGCTCTAAAAAGCCCTTGAGCAAAGATGGGAAAAAGATGCAGCCTTGCAAAAGCTATGCAAATCATGTGGTCGAGGAGCAGTTGGCATCCTTGTTTTGAGGCAGCCTTTGGCTTTTCTCTTGTCAGAAGACACCATTCAGAATAAAGCATCTTGGTTTTGTTCATTTGAGCACTGTTTAAACTCTGACATTGAAGTCTAGGCAAATGGTTTGATTTGTTATTTAACTCCAACTAAAAATGCAATGAACTTTTTCACACTTTAGAGAAAAAAACCCTCAACAATATCCTTCCCTCTTCTGTTTTTCCCCTAGAATGAAGAGTGTGCATTCCTTGCATTGAATTTCACAACACGTTTTCAAGGTCCTCAGTATATTCTCAACATCAAGTTGTGTTTTGGTGCAACTTGCAAGTCTTGTCTAACTGGTCATCTCCTGTGTTTATAGTTTGTGCCAATTACTGTGAGATTATTCTCAGAGTGAAGAATTTAGCAAGTTGAGCCTATTTTAACATGACCAAAAGAAGATGGATTATGATTCCTTATTTCCCAGTATTTAAAAACAAAAATCTTAGATCACTTAGAGAATCGGGTTCACATTTTCTGTCTAAAGTAGTATTTTATATAAAATATGCTATAAATGAGTACTTTTGTAGTACTCTGTGTACTTATAGAACAAATATTTCAGATGTTCTTATTTGTAGCCTTCATTTTTAAAACATAAGTAAAAGTTTTTGAGAAATGAATGGAGGAAGTTTTCTAAGATTTGTTACATTATTCTTCTTCATAACTGCCTTTGTTTTCTGATGCCATTCTGATGACCTCACCATGACAGACCATATTCCTTAAATATATCTACCATCTGCTTTCTGTATTTGCATTTGTGTTTAACTTGGAAATAATTTTCCTATTTGTCTGAGGTGGTATATGTCTTTGGTTTGATAGCTATTTAAACCTGCTTTGTGGAAATCCAGCCTAGAAGGAAATCGTATAATGGAAAGAATTGGAATATTTTTTTCCCATTATATCAGTATTTATACTCAATCGTTCAGGACAATATTACACACTGTACTGATTATCGAACATTTGGCCTTTATTTCACTGAATAGTCCTGTCAAACATCCTTACTTCCTGTTGTGTAACAAGGGAACAAAGTCGACTAGAAGATGATTAATAGCATATCTTGAAACCATGTGGAACTGATCGTGTGGGATCAGTAATATGGGTGGGGAGTGAGGGTCTGGAACAACAAATTGATCAATAAAAAATATTTTCCATCTGAATGTGCTTTGTTGGGGTTTTGTTTTGTTTTGTTTCAAGACATTCAAAGAGCAATTTACAGGGGACAAATATGGTACAAGAAGCATATCCACTGTGCTGACACACAAGATTTTTTGAGGTGGCTTCTGATTACAAAATTCCTGCTTCATGTGAGACCAGCTCTACCTGCTCTCAAATAGTGACTGGATCACTCCCATGCATGTAACACATTCAGGAGTTCCACTCAGGTAGTGTCTTTTCTAGAGATGTTACAGACACTACTGTCCTTGTGACATTACAGCTGCAAAAGTAAAGGTGGAGTTTTTAAATTTTTTTTCACAAGACATTTTAAACATTGGTAAGTCAATCCTGAAAGAAGAAGGTATGAGAATCATTCAAAAGTCTGAAAACCGAAATGTTTTCCTTTTCTCACCCAAACTATGCAACAGTTTTGCAGTATTGACCAGCACACAAGCAAATGTGATGTAACAGCAGTCAAATGCAAAAAATCCCATGTGTGTTGCCTATAGGCTTGGCTAATTCTCCAGAGCTTCCATTCTTTTGTTGTGGGAAATTCCCTTCTTGCTTATTGTGGGCCCAGTCTAATCACCCTATTTTGAGACAATCTGCACTTATTTTTTATTTAATGTGTACATTCTTACTATTATCACAGAGCATCAATGTCCCAGTTCTTCTGAGATATCAGCATGTATCAGAATATCTTTGAGGTATAGCAAAAGTATTGATATTTTGTAGTAATCTCTGTAAAAGTCTTTCAGTTATGTTTAGTGCATTACACAAACCTGAAATTAACATTTAAAGTTAACATAAATTAATGCAGTTTTGCTCCACTTAGGGACTTAATTTCTTGCTACACCCACTTGGGGTCTGGTGTTGGAAACCAGTCTGGAGCTGTTGCAGTATTTTGGATGTCTTCAATTGCAGCAGTGGATACATTTCCTTGATAGCAAGTTAGAGCTGAGTGCTGTGCTTGAATTCTCCCATCTCTTATTAGAGGTGTGTATTCACCAAGCCATAACAACAGCCACAGCAGATCTAGTCCAGTGCTCTGTAGGTTGCGTTCCTGACCCCTCTTTTCTGGACTTCTGATAAACTACTTCAGAAAGAAAAAGAAATGGGAAGACAAATAATGACTGCTTTTGTAGAGTTAGTTAACTGCTGATTTCGCTTCCTGGACTATAAAGTCATGCATAGGTGAACCAGCAGAAGGGAAGCAGCCCAGCTCTAGGGTAGTAGAAACAGTTTTGCTCCTGTAAGTTCCTTAGCTAGCAGACTGTCAGAACTGTCATGTAACACTGTGATGTGATCACACACCTGTGCTTAAGAGACAGAAGAAAATGTACTTGCTTCAATTTACTGTGAAAAGTTGCAATGAGCAAATTCCCCTTGCTCATATTCTGTCACAGCTGGCCTCAAAAAATGGTGATTTTATATCATATATCATATACCCTGTCAGTTTTTTATTGTACACAGAAATATCTTTCCTGGATTAAGAAAGCAATTTCTCTTATCCAGAAAGCCCTTTAGTGCAAACATAAGATGCTGCTGTGTTCAGTGCAGTACTGGAACAAGTCCATTAGCAATGGTGGGAGCTATTATTTCCCCATTCTGGTTTTCTACCACTCCAAGCCACTGTCACTATCACTGGCTCATATTTCACAGGAATAGGCCCTTTTTTGTGCACTAAGTGCCACTTTCAAAAAACTTAAACTAAATGAGCAAAGTTCAGTTCCTGTATTGGATTCATGAACACCCTAGAAATTATGATTTCCTAAGCACCATCAGTGGCAAAACAGATTTAATCTGCTCTTTGTCTTATATTGGACTAAATGACTCCTTAATATATAGCTGATACAATGAATAGCTAATACAATAACACCAGGACAATTTATCTCCTGAAAAGCAGATGATAATTTCCCTAGACTTCTTCTTTCCTGAAAGGCAGGATAGATTGTTTGATCACAGCATTCTTGTGGTTTCCACATTGAGGGTAACTTGCTCTAGCCTGGTATCTGTCCTAACCTATATAAACACAATATTAGCCTTTTTTTGATGTGTATGTTCTGAAGTGTTATCTGAGCTGTGTTTCCCAAATTCACTCTTTTGTCTTGGCTTATTTAAGGTATGAGACTGAGCCGGGCTAAATGAGCTACCTCATTTGGGGTCCCTTCCTTCAGAGAATCAAGTTGAGGCATCCTTCTTATGTTTGTTCAAATTTCTGTGACTTAATGATGACCAGAAAACTGTCATATATTTATTCTGACTGAAATCCTTAAGCCTGTTTTCAGGCAGCTGATTTCTGTGGTGTTTTGTGACCCTGAAGTTTCTTTTCTAGAGACACATTTCTAACTCTTTAAGGGCATGTCGCAGATGACATTTATTTGTAAGCACCAAGGTGACCAGATCTCATCTGCCTCTGCTGCTAGGAGAATATTCACCAAATAGCTATTTGTTGCTGTGGATACAGCCAGTCTGCTCTTGAGAGAGCAAACAGGAACAGTATATATACAAGCAGACTAAGATTTACTCCATGGAAAAGATCACAAAGATAATGTAAATGTACTTGTGAGGGCTGTTTATGACTTGTCATTATCTGGTTGGTGCAGAGACATTGGGTATCATGGGAAATAGCTGTACAAAAATTGCTGTGGTTGTGTCACTGCCCCAGACGAAAGAGGACTCCGTGATTCCTGAATGAATGCTTGCTCTACTGTGCTCCTGCTTAGCAACGCTGTCATCAATGCAAGAGAAAAATAGTGACTGTCTTTGAAGAATGTAACCCACCATCTATGTTTCTGCCATTTTATAAGATTCAAACCCTACAAACTGTTTGGTTTAGATTCTCACAAGGTTCCATTATCTTTCTCTGTAAATTACTGCAATATTTTTGTTCCAGCTCACAGAAATGAAGAACCATTGCATCAAGTCTTTCCTGCAGATAATTTGTGTACAGCTCAGCATACAAGGTAGCAGCACTCCCTTCTCTATATCGCAAGGTCTGTAAAGAAACTGCTTTTAAGTGTAATAGGAAATGTTATGGAATTCTGAAAAACTCCAGCAAAGTGGCAGTGTCACTTATAGAATGTTCATTATAATATAGTTCACAACCACAATTCCCCATGTCTAATTTTACAGTTGTGATTTCTGGTGAAGGGTGTGTGCTGTTCATGTGTGTGAAGTGTGCGAAAAGGGAGACAAAGAATGAAAATTGCAGGAAACTTTCTCTTGCATATCATCTGCCCTGCGAACCACTGCTTGACAGCAACAATCTCTGTGCCTGCCAGAAACAACACTGTTTGCTGTCCGCTTACTATTGTCACGAAGAAAACAGACTTTGTCCCGCCCGAGGAAAGTACGCCTCTGATCTGTAAGTCATCTGGAGCAATTAGTAGCAAATCCCAGTCAAATATGGATTCCATTTTTCTTTTGTGCTAATTTTTGCTTGGCATTATGAACACAACACTGAGTTTAATTTCCCAGAAGCACAAAAGCTCTTAATTATTCTGTGAAGTCTAGTGATTCATTTCCAGGTAAGTGAGAAGCAAGTTTTTAGACTATGAGACATAGGGAACGGTTTTGAAATGTGGGTAATTATAGGTTTAGTTCAGAGAGTACAAATCTTCCATGTGAGAAAACAAAGTCTGTTCCTCACTAGGCAAATTTTGATGGGCTCTGCATCAGGACAGTATGAGACCTGATGAAATTCATCCATGGATCCTGAGGGAGCTGGCAGAGAAGGCTGCTAAGCCACTATCCATCATTTTTGAAAAATGGTGGCAGTCAGGTGAAGTCCCTGAGGACTGGAAAAAGGGAACTATAACCCCCAGTTTTAAAAAGGGGAAAGCAGAAGACCCGGGGAACTGCAGGCCAGTCAGTCTCACCTCTGTGCAGGCAAGATCATGGAGCAGATTTTCTTGGAAACTATGCTAAGGCACATGGAAAACAAAAAGTGAGCCAACATGGATTTACAAAGGGCAAATCATGCCTGATAAATTTAGTGACATTCTATGACATGGCTACAACATTGGTGGATAGGGGCAGAGCAACTGACATTGTCTACCTGGACTTACGCAAAGCATTTCACACTGTCCCACATGACATCTTTGTCTCCGATTTGGACAGACATGGATTTGATGGGTGGAGCACTCAGTGGATAAAGAACTGGCTGTCTGGTCTCACACAAAGAGCTGTTGTCAATGGCTTATTGTCCATGTGGAGACCAGTGATGAGTGGTCTCTGATCCCTCAGGGGTCAGTGCTGGGGCTGATACTGTTCAACATCTTTGTTGGCGACATGAGCAGTGGAATTGAGTGAGCCCTCAGCAAGTTCACTGGCAACACCAAGCTGTGTGGGGCAGTCAACACACTGGAGGGAAGAGATGCCATCCAGAGGGACCTTGACAGGCTTGGCAGGTGGACTGATGAAGCTCATCAAGTTCATGATGAACCTCATGAAGTTCAAGTGCAAAGTGCAAAGTCCTGCACCTGGGTAATGGCAATCCCAACACACCTATAGGCTGGGAAGAGAAGTGATTGAGACCAGCCCCATGGAGAAGGACAGGGGGGTAACAGTTGATGAAAAACTGAACATGAGATGCAGTGTGCACTCACAGCCCAGAAGTCCAATCAAATCCTAGGCTGCATCAAAAGGACTGTGGCCAGCAGGTCGAAAAAGGTGATTCTGCCCCTCTCTTCTGCTCTTGTGAGACCTCACTTACAGTACTGTGTATAGTTCTGGTGTCGGTGTCCTCAAGACAAGAGGGACATGAAACTGTTGGAGCAAGTCCAGAGGAGGGCCATGAAGTTGATAAGAGGACTGAAGCATCTCTCCTATGAAGACAGGCTGAGGGAGTTGTGGCTGTTCAGCCTAGAGAAGAGAAGGTTGTGTGGAGACCTCAGAGCACCTTCCAGGAGCTGAAGGGGCTCCAGAGGGAGATGGAGAGGACTCTTTCTTAGGAACTGTAGTGATAGGACAAGGAGTAATAGGTATAAATTGAAAGAGATGAAATTTAGATCAGATATTGGAAGAAATTCTTTACGGTGAGGGTGGTGAGACACTGGAAGATTGCCTAGGGATGTTGTGATACCCCAACCCTGGCAGTGTTCAAAGCCAGGTTGGATAAGGTGTCCCTGCCGATGGCAGGGGGGCTTGGAACTAGATAATTTTCAAGGTCCATTCCAACCTCTTAGCATTCTATGATTCTATGATTATGAGTTTCCATGCTTTTGCTGTCAACCTTATTAGTTCCCCTAAAGGGTTAACTTCATGTCCCCATCGATACAGCTCAGGGCAGGATGCTGTCCTGATATTTTGTGGGAGTAGCTGCTTTTTCACAATTAGCAGTGAAGCTGCAGCTTCACAATCACGTTGTGAAACAGGACCTACATGCACACATTCCCCATTTGCCATATAAGACTGCATTTTCCCTCTTGTTCTTGGAGACCAGATAGTTGGCAACTGGGAGTGAGGAGTTGGAAGAAGCAAAAAAAGTGATGTCTGTGGAATGTAGGTAATCACAGACAGGTAGGAAAAGTTAAATCTTTTCCTCCGTAAATCCCATCCTTCCTTACCTGTGATACAGTGGTGATGCTGGTGTCAATGGTACTTTCCATAGCTGTGCAGTTAGGATTGTTTTGTTCCCACACACACTGCTTGATTTATCGGCACTGTATATCACCTACAATTTTATCATCAGCTGCTCACTGTTGCAAAACCCATTTGTAATTTGTCATATTCAGCTTGAATACCTTAGGCTCATCAGCAAATATTTTATATTACTATAAATGTTTTATATTAGTAGCTGGATAAGATAATTTATGAGCATGTTGAACAGTTGAGAAACCAACATGTGCTCTCTTTACAGCAGTAAAAATTTACATCAATATTTCTTCTTTAATTTCTGGATACCTTTTCCATGCTCTCTATCTCAGGCTCATTTTTTTCTCATTAGAGACATCATTGTCTTCAGGTAGATTGTTAACAGCACATCTGAGGCCAAAAGTGAAAACTGTGGAATGGCATTGCACTGACTTGCAATTAGCCATGGAGTGCTCCAAAGGGAAGTGCTCTGCAGTGAATGATACGTTTCCCTGTATTTATCTCTTAATTTATGCAAAGTAGTGTTTGCTTTGGATTACTCATTCACCTTCACCTTCTCAGCTGTGATTTTTATCAAGTATTTCTTAAGAGCTGCGTAGGTTTAGAATTTATTTGATTAATTGTGAAAAACTGAACACAGCTTTCAAACCATAATGACTGGTAAGGAAATAATAGACTCCCTGTTAGGTCTAGGCTCAAGTCTTGCTGAATTTGGGAGTTTGATCAGGGAATTTCAACCTGTGTTGAAATGTACCTCTACAATTGCATAGTTGCTCTGAAAATTCTCCATGCCAGGACACTTCGTTATCTGCTTGTTTGTTTTACCATTAATTTGTTTATTCATTATTTGGCATCCTTGAGAAACCTCTTGATCTTCAAGACAGACGATTTGGAAAACTTTCTGGGTGCCATTGCTTGGTATGTTTTCAAAGCCCAATAGGACTCCTCAGCACAACTCAGCTTCTCTTTTCTCTTAAAAGTGACAAAGAAAGGAAGAAATGGAGGCCTTTCCTCTCTTGGTGCCCTGGAGTACTGAAGGCTACAGCATAGTGGTTTGGAAGTTACTTTATCCGGTAGGAGGTGAATCCAGGTGATTGTTAACACTATGTGTGTCCAAGCTCTGGTATTGTCTGTTTGTATTGTCCTGTATCCAGAATTTGGGAATTACACAAATCATCTTTTGGGGCTGAGAGAAAAGAGGAGGGAGAAGACAGATTCCCATCCACCTGTGCAATAATAAATGCAAAGAAGGAGCTTGAGGTACAGTGAGGAGAACAAACAAGGCTGGAAACTTCCTCTGGGGACTTGTGAGACTGAACTTTGATGCAAACTCGTGATTACCAACACCCCAATGATGATGTGTCACTGAGTTGCCTTTGCCTGGCATCTCAGTAACTCGTGGGAGAGAGTGGGATTCCTTGGTCAGGGCACAGGAGCTGGCCCTGGAGCACATGGTTGGGCTGTGATACCTGCAAAGACAGCACTGCAGCTTTGGAAGCAGTGACTCTAGGGCAGGTGGGGAGTGCAGCATTGTATCCAAGTGTGCTGAAAATAGACTTCAAAACCAGGCATCTGGTCTGGCTTGCAGATACACAGAACCAACTGTGTGCCAGGAAAACATCTCCTAAGCATTTATTTAGAAATAAGAATGCATAATAGGTACATGGAATGCTCTACTTTCCTGTTCTAACATGAATTTCATAGAGCAAACACATATACATGCAAAGTCAATTAAGAGATGAGGTACAGGGAGCACACGATAAAAAGCAATTTCTAAGGAGAAGGAATTGCTTGATTGTGAATCCTGACTCCTTATTACAGAGTTATTGCTTATTGGTTTGTATTAATACTTCTTCCATTATTGCACAAAGAATTATCTCCATCTGTTCATAGCATCCTTGGATACAGTCATGCAGACCAAAGATTGGTTTCCAACTCTGCATCCTCTCTAGCCCTACTTTTCTCTAAGTTTTGATAAAGAAAAAATAAAAAATGCCCACAGACATAATATATTTTATTGCATTGTGATGACACACTCTCTTTCCTGCTTTATTTTGCCAGAGATCTAAAAATTTTTATTTTGCCCTATGTGTTCCTTGTGCAGAGGAACTGGCTTCAGAAGTAGTTTCTGTGTTTTCTTCTTATCAGTTATCTATTTTACTTTAGTAATTTGTTATCTGTTTTATTTTAGTCATGTACATCCTCCAACTGTTTATGTGAGAAGACATAATCTGTCATTGGGTAGGAAAAGGGGTATATTATCAGTGTTTGTCTTTCAGGTGGATTTTAATTTATTCAAAGTTGTCTTTCAGAATTGCGACACTATCAGGCAGAAATCTAAAAGCTGAGATCAGTCATCTTTTCTTATCTCTTTCACTGTCTCTTTCTTCATTTATTTTTTTTCTAGATCTCCCTGAAAATAGTTGCAGCCCTTAAACTGTGTTGTCTTCAGGCTGAATTCATGGACTGATTTTAAACTGGGGCTTCACCACCAATGACAATCATTTCAATGTAAATTCTCATTCCTGAATTTTACTTTTAGTTTCAGCTGATTACATAAGAGGATGCCTTAGGATGATTCAGGTGCTCTTTCACACAGGTAATATGAGCCAGAGAATTGTGCCAGAGATTTCAGAGGGAAAATTCACAGAATCCATGCCTGTGCCACGGTGGCTGTGCCACTGCAGGAAACAGCCGCTTGCTGCGTCCAGGTAATTATGTTACTTCCTTGGCTCCGACCGCTGCATGTGATGTCAGGGAGCTGATCCTTGGTACAGAAACAACAATAATCAAGGTTGCCACCTGACACATAACCCATTATAAAACTGATTATCCTTTCCAGTTACAACACAGCTTCTTTTCTTTTACAGAGGAAGGTAACTCAGGGAAAGTAAACCAGATAATTCTAAAAGGACAACCTGTTCCTGGTTTCCTATAAGGAAACTAGGCAAATATAATAGATTGCAATCTGTGTAAATTTGTTCAAAGTTGGGAATTTCCACTTGACAAGCACTTCTGAAAACTGGTGCAATAATAACAAATGATGAATCCTGTGAAGAATAACAACAGGAACAACAGTTTCCCGTAAGGCTGTCATGAAAAGACTGAGCCACTCAGTGCTGGGAACCTCTGAGAGAACTACAGAGCCACACAGAGTAACAAAGGGAGAAACTACCACAATGAAGTAAATGCCATTACTGTCAATCACCTTTCATGTGGGTGCATGAGGAAGTGTGACTTCCTCTTCTCTGCGGGTTATGGGTTATTTCAGATGAGAAAACCCCTTGGAATTTGCACAGATAACACCAAGCAAACTCTGGCCTTTCCAGGCGGGGATGTTTCCGGGCTCCCCAAGGGACTGCACTACTCAGACTGTGCTCATCTGAATGATCTTAACCAGTTTGTTGTAGAACTGAACAAACATCATTGTTCTGATGAAGGGCACAGGACGGTCAGGAAGGTCTAAGTCACTGTTTTTTCACCATGCTAACCAATCATGTTCTCAGCCAGTTAGCAGCTACTCAAATTTCAAGTAACATTTAATGTAACTAAATGCAATTAATGACATTAAATGAAAAACTCCCAAACATTAAAAACCTCTACAGATTGTATTTTTCTTTATGCTATCCCACGAAGGCAACAAGATAAGGAACCTCCAGAGGAGGACATGGATATGGTATACCAACTTCCCGGATATTTGGAACATCGGTAAGGAGAGGAGGAGGCTGTAAGTGTAGCATCATCTAGCCTATACCTTGCTGTTGGAAACTACCCCTTCCAGTCAGCTGATTTCTGCAAAAGTAGGTGGAAGGCTTTGCAACCGATGGTTACCTGCTCACATTTTTACACCGCTGGGATTTTGAAATTGAAATTTGGGGTTTGCCAGGGGATCACACATGGAGCTCCTGCTCTTAAGGTGCAGCACTCAGGAAATGCTGTAATAGCTTCATTTTACATAGAGCTCCAGGGATCTCAGAGATCTGGGCAGCTGAGGGCACTCATAATGAACACACTTCAAGGTGTAGTTTATCCTCTCCACTGGATGTTGAGGGCCTGAACCAGCATTTTCACTTTTAATGGGGTATATTAAGTATGCAAGTTGAGAGAGTGATTGATCACAGACTGGATATGCTCTGTTTGCTGTAGATGTTTGCTTTTTTGCAGGCTAGCTCCTGCCAGATTGTTGGATGATGACACGCTGATCTGAATTATGGAAATACTTAGCAGGAATTTATAGCTGATATGCAGTAAGCCACAGGAATGTAAACAAATAAAGGGTGATAAGAAATGTCTACTTCCTCTTTTGGGTGAACTTCTCAGCTTTCACGTGTCGGTTGAATTAATTACACAGTCCCAGGCATTAAAATGTTGTTCCTTGGCTAATGTACTGTGCAATGACTGTTTTGTGAAATAATTGCCTATGACTACATCAGTCTGATTAGATCTATGTAAAATATCAGTGACAAATTTATGCTAAACAGGAAAGGACAATAATTTTTTCCCAGCTTTTGAACCATGTCAGTGTTGATCACAGTTATAACATACATTTCAAATCTGGTATAGAATAGAAAAATAAAGATTTTTTTTCTTATCTAAAAACTCCTTTGGAATGTATTTTCTGATAATTAGTTCTGGTCAAGAGTCCTTTGAGCTGAAAAGATTTCTAGTAGGTATTTTCATAAAGGACTGTGCTCCTTAATGTCTCTTGTTGTATAGGGTTAAGTAGGAAGGAGTGTCTTTTGAGCTCCTTTTTCAAGCAGAAGAAAACACAGCTCAGTGGCAGCAGAAACTTTACAGTTTCCATGCAGATATAGGCAGTGAAAGGTCCTCTGGGGACTGTGAAATAAAAATAGAGGATAAGGCCATATTCATATGAGTTACCAGCCTCTTTAAGACCTAAGTACAATGTGCTGGTATTGTGGTACAGATGGAAGTGCCAGTGAAGAGAGGAAACACATGCCTCTCTGAAAATGCTTCTGTGAAGTGAACGTGGGATTGCAGTGCAGGGACAGGCTTGGGAACTGGAGTGTGGGTATCACCAGTCTGTCACCCCAGGAACATTCTCTTCTGGCAGCACCAGCCATGTGCTGTCCAAAGGCTTTTTAAGGGGTAGCTTCAGGCAGCCACTCACTCGTTTGGCACACTGGATATGTGCACTGTGTTCCTCTCTCTCTCTGTAGCTAATCCCAGTAAGGAGCTGCCTCCTGCAGCTGGCATCTTCTCACCAAATGACATGGTTATTTATAGAAATTATTCCTTCTTTATTGCTGCTTCCTTGTTTACTTTTACTCCCTTCCCTTCCATGGACATGGCTTAGTGGAAACACGGCAGTGCTGGGTCAACAGTTGGACATGACGATCTTACAGGTTTTTCACAGTTTTTATGATTCTATGAAAGATGGTCAATTTTTGCCAAGACCATAAAACCTCTTTTTTTCCTTTTTTTTAACATGGATTCAAGGGTGATAAAACTGAATTACAGAGACACAGTCTTGTGGGATCACTATTACATTTGCCTGTATGCAAATAATGGGGATGAGGGACAAGTGAAGACAAGTAATTTGTAAGCATGCTTGCTACCTATACAATATAATGAACATATACTGCAGCTTGGTTTTGGCCATATGCCTCTCATATTTTGTTTCCTGTAGCTCATATTTGTTCCCATGTCAGCAGACCTACATCCTAATCAGTCACTCTCCTTTCTTATGAACTTTTTAAAAATGCCTTGATGCAATTCCTTTTCAGCAGTGCAGATGATCTGACCTACCTCCTTGTTTTATCTTACTTACAATACTTTTGCAATATCACTTGCCAGAAACCTAAGTACTGTTGTGTTACCTAATTCTTAGAATGAACTTTCTCAAGGTTACTTTTTGATTATATCATCAGGTCACTGCACCTCTTGAAACTTTTGGTGTATTTCTGGTGGTCACCTTTTAACTACATCAACAACTGAAAAGGAGACCTCAACCTACAGAGTGTACTGACCATGGCCGGTGGGTGTCCTGGGGTGGCTTTGCTGCACAGCTCCTCATGGCTCTGCAGCCTCATGGCTCTGTAGTTGGTAATCATATGGCTTTGTGGATGAGCACCACAGTTCTGTCAACATATAAGGGATTAGCAATGAGGAACTATACATGGGACTAGGCACTGAGACAGCTGATGATAGGCTGGAGGTAGTGCCTGTGGTGCTGAGTGGAGCTGGCAGTAATAGGGCTCAGGATTAATAGGTTTTTTGGGTAAAAAAGTGAGGGTGATAAATAGAGGGCGATGCACTGGTACACCAGGGATTTTCTAGGTAGGCTGCAGGTGCAGGTGTTGGGTATCGAAGCTGTCTGGGGAAACAGAGACTTGTTCCTGGGTGTGAACATCTACTTGTGCCTGGCCTGACACGTAGAGGCCACAGGAAACTGGGCTAGGTCCTGCTGTGCATGAAAAAACAACTCTTCATAGAATCATAGAATAGTTTGGATTGGAAGCGGTCTTAAAGATCTTCTAGTGCAAACACTGCTGCCATGGGCAGGGAGACCTTTCACTAGACCATGTCACTCAGAGCGCCATCCAGCCTGGTCTTGACCACTTCCAGGGATGGGGCATCCATGACCTCTCTGGATAACCTGTTCCAGTTTCTCACCACCCACACATTAAAGAATCTCTTCCTAATGGCTAATATAAATCCTACTCTCTTTCTAAATCCTACTCTCTTAATCTAAAAATACTCTCATTCAGTTTGAAACCATTTCCCCTTGACCTGCCACTACATGCTCTTGTAAAAAGTCCCTTTCCATCTTTCTTGTAGGCTTCCTTCAGGTACTGGAAGGCCACAATTAGGTCACCCTGAAGCCTTTTCTTTTCCAGGATGAACAATCCCAATTCTCCCAGTTTTCCCTCACAGGAGAGGTGCCCCATCCTGCTAATCATCTTGTGGCCCTCTGGACTCTTTCCTGTTCTGGGAGCCCAGAGCTGGATGCAGTACTCCACGTGGGGTCTCACCAGAGTGGAGTAAAGGGGCAGAATCACCTCCCTTAATGTGCTGGACATTCTTCTTTTTATGTAGCCTAGGACATGGTCAACTTTCTGAGCATACAGTTGGCTTTAACTGACAGAAGATCACACAGATCTGAAGTGATTTCACATTTATTACATTATTTATTGCTAGTGCTCTGAAACAGAGTTCTCTGCGAGGAGTCACCAGCCAGTTAGGCTAAGCTTTAAGCATAAAAGTATGTAAAAAAAAAAAGTGATTCCTCAGGATGTTTCCCAGTAGATGACAAACCTATATCTACAACATTTTATAGAGTCTTGTTTATAGTAATCCGTGATTCTACAATGACAATAACATGCTTGCATAGAACTGGAGTTTAGCTGTGAAACACCAATCATTCTTACAGATTTATTGGTCCAGAAGAATTACAGGCATAAAACCAGCCTTCTTTTGGGTTTTTATGAAATCTGTTAAAAAATCTAACACTATAAAAGTGTGATATAATTTGTGATAGCCCTTAAGTTACCAAAAAAAGTCTGAATCAGGGCAAATCAACCAAAATTTAAACATACTGTCTACACTGCTGCCAAAATATAAAATCATGATTGAATGCCACAGCCTTATTTTATAGCTCATGCCTGAAGACAAATTTTCTGGTTCAGATAAGGCCTTTTGAAAATAGACATTTATGAGTCTCTTATTAAAGGAGGCTCTTCATATGTCTCTGCAAAGCAGATGATAGTGTCACTTTGACTGTTCCCATGCAACAGAGTATTGTTTCAAAGCCAGGCCACAAACCATACACAAAAATGCTCCAGTTTGGATCAGCAAAGGTTTATGTTATCCTTCGTGCAGAAATTGTACATTCCCTTCAGGGCCAGTTGTCCTAAAATTACAAGTGAAATTTTGACATGGGAAGTTTTAGCTTTAGAAAACCCAAGAGCTAAGCATGATTTGACTAGATTTCAGTTCTCCACTTGATGGGAAGCTCCCAGAGTGAATGATGGACAGCTGTTAAACATTTTATTACAACATGAAGGTGCTATTGTTGCTAAATGCACAAGAGCAAAAAGATGGAGACTTTGATCATTCACTCTGTTTAGCTGTAGTTTCATTCCATGGCTCTGGTTTGTCTTACTCCTATCTGCTTTAGCAAGGATAAAGCCCAGGCATTGTTCTTAGGACAATTCACTCCAGGCTCTTTTCCCAAAAGGTAGTATAAATGAGGCTAGCCTGGATTTGGCTCTTTTCGCCTCTACAGCCCTTCCATAATGTATCAGCATCTTTTAACTTCCACTCACTGCTGCCATGTATCCCTGGACATGCAATAAACACCCTATGTCACTGGCTATCAGAACACACTGATGGACTGCAAAACACACCTTATTTAAAACACTTTCAACTGAAGGCAGCTGACTGAATAACAGCAGTATCTTAGAACCACCAGGGTACCATTGAGGATAGCTGCTCTGAAGGGAGCTACTCATTAACTTGATCCCCTGGTTGCCATGCATGTGCAGTGTGATGGCACTCAGGATTATCTCCTCCATGACCTTTCCTGTTGGAGTGGGATCCGGACCTGGAGTAACGATGAGTCTCAATATGAGTATGGCCATTCTCCTTTATTCTTAGTGCTTACAAGATATATATAGACATTCACACAGTGTACGTGAACGCAGCGGATACATGATTGGTTTATTGCCCTTGTCCAAGTGTCCAGGGCAAACTTATGATTGGTGCAAGCAGGTGTCTGTCCACATTCCAGGATGTTCTCAGGAATTCCAGGGAGCTTGTTGACACTGGACCCAGAGCCGGTCAGAGCCAGCTCTGCCAGGCAGAGCTTGCTCCTTATCAGCAGGTTCAAGGCTTGGTCACAGCACACTGTAGGCCTTACACCATATTACAAGCTGGGTTGTCAGCTCCAAGGAAATCATGTCCCTTTTCGCATAGCCATTCCTCCACACTTTCCTGGAACCGAGGTTAGGTTTACAGGCCTGTATTACTGTGGATGCTGCTTTCAAGCCTTCTTATAGTTGGGTGTCACATTTGCTAATTTCCAATCAGCTGGAACTTCTCCAGTTATCTAGGACTGCTGGTAGATGATTATGAGTGGTTTAGTGAGTTCTTTTTACAGATTCCTCATTACGCTGGGGTGGAGCTCATCGGGGCCCATGGACTTGTGAGCATCCAATTGGCATAGAAGGTCATTAACCATCGCCTCCTGGATTATGGGAGCTTCATTCATCTCCTCCTCACCAACTTCCAGCTCTAGGAGCTGAGTATCCTGAGGACAACCAGTTTTGACATTAAAGACCTGCTTGTCTTCTATGACAAAGTGATCTGCTTAGTGGATGAAAGGAAGGCTGGGGATGTGGTCTGTCTGGACTTCAGCAAGGCATTTGACACCGTCTCCCATGACGTACTTCTAGAAAATCTGGCTACTCATGTTTTGGATGGGAGGACTCTTCAATGAGTAAAAAACTGCCTGGATGGCCAGGACCAGAGAGTCATGATATGGGACACGAGAACCTCATGCAGCACTACGGGCTGGGGGAGGAGTGGCTCGAGAGCTGTTCATCAGAAAGGGACTTGGGAGTGCTGTCTGACAGCAGCTCAGTATGAGCCAACAGTGTGCACAGGTGGCCAAGAAGGCCAATGGCATCTTGGCCTGTATCAAGAATAGTGTGGCCAACAGGACAAGGGCAGTTTGTGTCCCTCTGTACTCGGCACTGGTGAGGTCACATCTAGAGTGCTGTGTTCAGTTTTGGGCCCCTCACTTTACAAAGGCCATTGAGGCTCTGGAGTGAGTCCAGCCAAGGGCAACGAGGCTCAGAAAAAGAGAAAACATGTCCTATGAGCAACAGCTGCAAGAATTGGGTTTGTTCAGTCTTGACAAGAGGTGGCTCAGGGGTCATCTCATTGTTCTCTACAACTGCCTGAAAGGGAGTTGTAGAGGCGTGGGGGATGGTCTCTTCTGCCGTGCTTGCAGTGAAAGGACTAGAGGGAATGAATGGCTTTAAGCTGAGATAGGGGAGGTTCAGATTAGATAGTAGTAAAAAATTTTTCACTGTTAGGGTTGTCAGGCACTGAGCTAGATTGTCCAGGGAGGTGGTGAAGTCATCATCCCTGGAGGTGTTTAAGAGGTGTCTGGATCGGGCCCTGGGTGATACGGTTTAGGGGTTACCAGCAGAGTGACAGCTTAATGGTTGGACTTGGTGATCTTGGAGATCTCTTCCAACCCTGATGATGATTCTATGAACCTCTACTGGTGTGGGCACAAGCCAGTCTATGCTACTTAGAGTCTTTTACTCAGGTAGTAAACTAAAGGCAAACTGCAAGCAAGCTAAACAGGGCCAAGAAGTAGCATCTATCAGTTGTACTGTTTGGTGTCTACTAACCCTGTATCTGGCCCAGTTTTGCCACGTGGCCTTTTAACTAGCACTGCCTCAGATGATGGCCAGGAGTGGTTTGAGGGATAACGTGTGGCCAGGGACTGGTTGTAATACATGGTATGGTGAAGACCATGCTGTAGAAAGGATCTAGCTGTGCTGTTGTAAGCAAGCCAGGCTGTCCCACTCATTTGCATGGTCAGAAAACATAACCTGATCCAGCATACTGATCTGGATGTGGCCAGTATTTCATCATATTCAGCATTATGGTTTGCTACAGCAAATGTGAAAGAAAACACTACCAAGTTGTTTAAATATAGTAGGTTCTTCTTCATTGTAATGTTCTTTTGTAACTTGGTGACCTACTTGTCTGAATTCAGGATGTCTTCAGTGCTGTTAAACAGAGCTCAGTTTCAATCACAAGCAAAATACCAACATTTCAAAGTTGTTTTTGTTACACATGAAGAAAAACGTGAGCCTGTAGTTCTCCAGAGAACAGATGTTCCCACAAAAGTTTAATTAAAAATCTCAAAGTTTTCCTGCTGTTTTTAAAATCTAAATGAAATGTTATCATAGACCACAATCAAAAAAATCCACTTTGGTTTACTGAAGTGAGCCCAAATGATTCATTTTCAGGTCTCCATCTCCCATCATGCAGCCAGCTTAACGTAGTGTGACTATGCAGAGGGATCAAAAGAAAACATGTATTCACAATGAAAAAATGTAAGGATTGAGAAGCCTCTAATCTCGTAGCTGGTGCAACAATTTTGCTGATGGGTTTCATCTGATCAGATGTAGACATCTACCACTGAAACAGTTGCCTGCCCTCTTATTAGAGTCACTGGAAAGAAACAGGCACTGTTTGCAAAGTGAACAAGGTTGAGTTTCTGAATCTTAACCACACAGACTGAGCTAATGATCTAATTCTAGGTAATTTTATGAAGTAGAAACAGGCCTTTGGGACTGAAATTCTTTGCCAATATTAACTACAGAGTGAGACAGAAAAGGACCCAGAGGCAGGCACAAAACATATGTAACTTGCATTTTGTGTTTTCTCATAGTTGGGTAAATTTCTGTCAGATATTTTACTGCCCATATTGCCCAAGAGACAGACATTATCTTCAAACTCCTCCAGCACTGGAGTCTGAAGCAGCCCAGAAAGCTTGTGAATGATCTCTGTAGCATATCTCAGGATAATCAGTGTCAGTAATGATAGACAATGACAATGAAATGAGAAGCAGTAAGAGCTTTTCTGAATGCCAGGAGGTAATAAAGCTTTTGAACTCATGCATCTGGCATCAGATCACTCTGTGCTGCAGTTATTAGAACAGTCTGGTGGATAACTTAATCAGACACATCTTTAAACACCACAAGTCACAGATCCTGAACAACAAGGATTTTCTTTGTACTTGCTGTAGGTTTGACTTGTTTGCAGGACTAACCAAAATGAAATGTGAATGTTTCCATTTCTGAAGACCTCAGAGTTAGGAATGCCATGCTGGTGTCTCCTGGACAACAGAGGAATTGCTGTGGGCTTGCTCTTACCTCTGTCTGGTTGCTACAGCTCTTTCGAAAAATCAGAGGGTAAACCCATAACTCCACCCAACCCAAACTTTCTGTACCCCATTCTGTTGTCACAGAACCAAAGTGGAAGGAAAAGCATCCCATCAGCCCTCAACCTAAAGCTAGGTAGTTGCTGTGATAAGTGAAAATCTCTTCTCTACTAATCTTGCTACTGATTCAAAGAAATCAACCCAACAGTATGACACTGTTAAGCAGCATCCTTCAATGACGCTGCTGGGTGCATGGGGGATTTCTCTTCCTAACACACACATCCGGCTCCAAATGGGACAGTTTTTATTTTCACAAATCATGTATATTCATTAGATTTCCAGGAACTCACGCATATATGCTAAGAAATCATTAGAATATCCCTGCCCTTCTTGAATTTGCACAGCTAATTGAGGTGGTGATCGTCGAGGGTCCTCTGTGACCCAGGTGGTTGTTCCATAGTCTTCGTGACCTGTCTGCTGGATGACCTCTCCTGTTGGGCACATGCACACTATTTCTGGTCATCTTTCCAAACCTCAGGGCAGGTTCTAACAGGTGTTAGCACCTCAGTTCCTTGGAGGAATGTCTTATCAGTCCCTTTTGGCTTTGTGCCTATCTTCTTCAGTTCTCAGAGACACTGACAGTTGCAGTATACCTCCACTTGTGCAGACATTGAGAATTCCTGAGGGCTTAGCTTTTCCAAGAGTACCAGACAGGCCTTGAGCAGAAACTTATAGCTACAACTAAGGTTAAAAGCATGGCTAACATCAGTTACAACATAGTTGCAAATATGAATCACTGGTATCTTCATGCACATAACTTTTCTGCCAGGGAATGACTGGCAGAAAGAAAAACTGGGCCAAGCTCAGGCCCTGGGGTCCATAATAAACTAGCACAGGCACACACTGTTTTGCACGCCCATGCAGAACTGCGGGAAAATTAAATTAAATTTAAGAAATTAAATTAAGCTCTCTAGGCTTTGAAGAAAAGGTTTTTCCTCAGTAATAAGCAATGCACTATACAAATGGGTGTAAACAAAGGGAATATGGTGGGACAGAAACAAAATATTCATGAATATCCCCTGAGGCAAACTACCACCCCAGAATATATCAGTGCCAGGATAAATCCAAGTTTTTATACTGTCAGGGTAAACGAAGGATCTAGTGGCTCATCTCAGACAACCACAACAGGCTTCACCTTGTGTGCTTCTTGTGCCCTTGAAGATTATTTTTCTGGTCATGACTGAAAATGAAGGTCTGGATTTTCTTGGAGAACTGCCTGAAATTCTTAACCTCTAAGGCACTTGCCAGTGGGTAAGGAAAGCCATTCTCACCTGTAGCTGTGATGGGTGACAAGACACCTGAATGATGGGCAAGTCACTTTATCATATTATTAACATTTTAGATGACAAAGAGATCGAAAGAAAATAATGCAACAAGAAGAGAAAAAGTATACATTTGAGGCATGAACCAGCTTCCCAAGCCAACTTTTCCCACTGCAAATGACAAAGATAACTCCCTTCATAGGAACTATTAACCAGTAATTTTACCACGGTAAAGGCTTTGCACTATTGCTGTGTTGTCTGCCCAGTATAGAAAGGGATGTCTTTGCTGAGCTCCCAAGAACAGAGAATTAACTTAACTGTGGCAGTCCTAGATCACATGCAGGAAATTTAGCGGCAGCAGAACTCCCTTTTAGCTTTCATTTTACGTGGTGACTAGAAATTACCTGGCTGACTTCATAACCAACCCAGAAAGGATGCGAACTGGGGAGTTCTTCTGTGTTTCAGTGATGGTTCCTCTCTACACTCTCCCGCATAGGGGAGGTTTTGAAATGTCTTGTGCACGACAAGTTACTCGTGGTTTGGGAATCCCTGACCAGAAGCCAGCCTGAGCTGCCTCCCCCACTTCTCTCAGATCCTCACACGTATTCCAAGGATCTGCTCAGAACAGCTATTTTTGGCTGTTTCAGAGTGCTATGTTGTTTATTCCAAGAACCCATCTGAAGAATTTACACATCGGAGCCCATGCTGCCAAGAATATGGAAATGATAACTGCAATACAAAGGGTATTTAATAAAACCAAGATGTGATCCTAATGAAATAAATGTTTATTGTGTCCACTCTAGCAAGCAGGAGATCTTTATATGTGTGAAGGTATAGGGCAAAGATTCTTGCTGCTCATAATGGTGGCATAATTATTTTAATAGGATAATAAATAGATGAAGACACACTCAGGTCATGTCAATGAGATCCATCATTTAAAAGCAGCAGTGCAGAAACTGCACCTGCGAATGGGAAGACTGTTCCTGTGACTTGTCCAAAAACTATGGATGTGGTCCTGCAGCAGCTGAAAGGCACTTTCCTCTCCTCTGATATCATCTGTTGCTCATCCAAGCTGAGACATGCCTGCATTGCTGCCTGCACTCTTCAGCCTGCATTGCTGATAATCCCCACCCCATTTCTGCACTGTTGGTGAAGTTGATCCCTTAAGACGATTTGGACCAGTCACCACAGCTGAAGAGGTGAGGTCCTTCATCCTACATTTGTCTCCCCTTGGCCACAGTGGTGTGATTTCCCTCTTTTTCTTGCCCCAATTTGCACTTGTCAGACTCTGAGCTGATTTAGCTCCCTTACTGGGCAGAAAACTGACCCAGAAAAAACAGGTCTTCTGTTTGACTAGACATAGACTAGGGTTTCATGGAGAGAGAGGCAGAGATAGCAGGAAGAATGCCTCTTTTAGAGACCATATATCTTTTGCTGTTCTGTTTACATTTAACCCTGGCTTCAGAGGGGGTTTGATCACTGCACTGAGAGTAAGATCTAGTCCCAGTGGTACCAAACTAACTGTTTTAATGCTGTGTTTCAGAAAGAGAATGAATTCCTACCTCCTCTGAAACGGCAGCAATTGGCTTTAATGAACCATAGTACTACCTCTATTTAGGGAAATTTTTTGAGTTTCCAAAGAGTCTCCAAAAGGAGAACAGTATCCCAAGCTGATAATGGTTCTTTTCTGCCAATGCAAAGCACATTTCAGAGTTGGTATTTTGCCATAGTTGCTAAAGTAATACAATGAGAAGCATCAAACTGTATGACGTGAAAGGGTGTGAACTGCTGCACAAGTATGGTACTAGCATTTGGTGCCAGATAGGAAGGTGGGCTGGAATTCAGAGAAAAACTTAGTTTATGACCTGGAATGGGACACTCGACCTTTCTGCATGTTACCTCATGTACGAATGACGCCAAGTTGTTATTCAGTTCTTGCTTGTACACCAAGGAATTAAAAATAAAGATCTCTTATGTAAATGATGATTAGTGCAGTTTCTCGACCCAGGACACTCCTGGAAGTCGTGGCTCACGTAGAATGCCTCCTCCTGAGCCAGCTGCTCCTCCAAACCCACCCCCGCTCACCCAAACCACATCAACTCTGTTTGCCGAAACGCACAAACTCTTGCGGAGTTTTGTCCCGGAGGCAACCCTCGACTGCTGCAACTCATTACCCCATTTCGCTTTGCTCAGTACCGTTTGGCAACGCTCTGAAATGGCAT